>NC_028451.1:18709867-18837574 GCF_000263155.2 Setaria italica | reverse complement strand
CGCGGACATGATCAGCTATTAATTCAATGGGATGGAGATTGTGGCGGAACCACCTGGATTAACTTAGCTAAAGCACAATTAAGTCAACTGACACGTGATCATATGCTTTAATCAAGTTAACTTGGCAGTCCGTCGGATTTCACTCGATAAAACCACTACACAGGACCGAAATAGCAGAGCTCACACGAAGGTGAGTGGTTCCAGAGAATACAACAGATCATCCGAGATTAAACAAGTACATTAATTTCTTACAACACTGGTTTGAAATTCAATCAGTTTGTAGAGTTCACAAGCAGCGGAAAGATAAACCACAGAAGCTAGCGCCGGGGGCGGATGTCACTGATGAGGCCAATCATGACATCAGTGATCCCTATCCTCGCCGTCCGAGGAGGGATCCCACTCGACCGTCCACCTAGGAGGAAGCTGGGGAGGCCAAGTGCCACAAGTAGCAAACTCAGGAGCTTCAACATCACCTGAAAGAAATTGCCACAAAAAGGCTGAGCGACTACGCTCAACAAGACTTAACCAACCAGTGGGAACTACTCCACCACCTTCTAGACATGCAAGGCTCTTTGGCTGAGGGGTTTGCTATGCCAAAAACGACTACAGTAGGTCCTTACTTTCATTATTTTAGCTTCTAGTTTTAGGTTCATTTACCAGACTAAGTTAGCAGCTATACTAAACAAGCAAAGGTTTCCAAGGAAATTTATGACAAGCATCCAGGTTATCATCACCATCAAGTTCCATTCTTACTCAGTGTAGCATAGCGATGAAGCAGTCCCAAACTGTGAGAGGCAGACGAATCGATTCAAATTTCTTAACCATGCATGGCGAACCTAATCTCACGACATCCGCGCACCATAGAGGGTCGCTTCCCTTGTAGGCCGTCCCCATCAATCCCCTGACCCGTGTCGGGCCCACTTCTCTTGGTACAAGGCTCCACAGACCCAGCCTCTGCCGCTCTGTGACTGCACTTGTCACCACATGTGGCCGCAAGGGAAACTCTATTCCAGAGACTGTGGATCGAACCACTCACGTCCTGGTTCAATCAGGTACTAGGCTTCCCCATCCCATACTAGGTATGAGATTAGTGCTTTCAAACACTTGATCACGAACACCAACACTTTCTGACCTTAAACAATTTCAAGTAGACAAATGGGACCATCCACCGACCACCAAAATAGTTCACAAGGCCCTGCCCCGTCCATCGTCCTTATAGTTGTAACAAAAGGAGAACATACAACTCCTATAACTCGCGAGTGACAGGGAATCACTCCACTTTTACCGAGTCCTGTTAAGCACTGCAACTACTCAGCGCTCCAAGCTTCAGCTCTTGCAAGCGGCAGCTCGGCTACAACTCCGTCTTCTGGCACCGGGTGCAGCTCGTACGTGCCGTCAGCAAGGTTTAGCTCTACACGTAATGCAAATGCATGGGTCAGACACTTAGACGGTTATTTCAACAACACTTGCAAGATTTAGCCCAGAAACTATAGCAAAACTACATGAAAGGTGTGAAACCCATTTTATTGGATTCTACTCAGAAAGAGGATTCCAACCCAAGTGATTTCACATTTTTCTGATTTTTCCTCGATTTAAGATGAATTTCTCAAGCTTCTGTTGATTTAGAGCAAGATAAAAGAGTCGGATCAGGAAAAACTTACGATCTGACCCTTAGACCTAAGGAATAGCTGTACCAGGGTCCTCCAACTTAACACAGAGAAGTCCTCGAAATTTACACAGATGCCCTCAGTTAAAAGAAAAGTCACAGCCGAGCCCTCAAGCGAGGCGGACAAGGGTCGGGCGAGACGGATAGGGGTCGGGCGGAATGCACAGGGGTCGGGTGAGACGGACACCGGTCGACAGCTTACCTTTGGGCCTACTGACGGAGTCTTGGGGTCGGGAGGAAGCAAGCTCAGGCAGAATGATGAAAGGCGTTAAGGCTCGGGTGGCGGCGAGGTCCGGCGGTGCACTGGCGGCGGCGGTGCTTCTTGTGGACAACGAGTAAGCTCTAGCACAGCATGAAGGAAGCAAGCGGTTGGTGGCGTTGGAAAGGTGGGTGTTGAGTGGAGAGGGGAGCTCCACAGAGAGCTTAGGCGGCAGCACTTGCGCGTGAAGCAGAGAAGTGTGCGGCGGTGAGTGCGCTGGAGAAGAACGAGAAATCAAGGGTGGCAAGGGCGGTCGTGGCAAAGGGAACTCCGGTAAGAGGCTTCAGTACCCTTTTTATAGCTTCGCAGAAGTGAATGAGTTCGAGCGGCGTGAGGATAAGATCGAGGGAGACGGAGTGCTCTACCTCGACGGCGATTGTTGGGCGTCTCCATTGGCTGGTGAAGCGGAGCTCCGGGGACAGGATATTACGGCATTGGGCGAGGAAGACAGTGCTAGGCAGGCGTGGTTTTGCTGGACGGAAGGACTGGTGAGGTCGAGCATGTGCCTGGTCGCGTCAAGTGCCGGATTAGTTGCGGTGGCTTGATATCAGCGGACAGGAGGGAGGGATGGGGCACTGCAAGCGAGGGCGCTCTAGGCAAGGTGACAGGGCGAGCGATGCGACGCGAGCATGCGCGTACTAGCGGCTCTACCAAGGCACACGACTGGCGAGGTGGGGGAAAAGAAGTTGTCACTACCTGCGCGGTGGTTGGCGAAGACGGTATCGTCGTGGGGCACGCGCGTGGGCAGCGCGACTGAAGTACGACGGAAAAGCCGAAAGGCGTTGGGGCGTGCGGCCGGAGATCCAGGTGAGGCGATGCACGTGGGAGGCGAGGCGGACTGGTGCGGCAGCGGCCAATCTTTGGTCGCAGCAGCAGCAGGGCGCCCGGCGCGGCTGGCAAGGTCTCGGGCTAGACGAGACGGGGCGGAGAAGTTGGAAGTTCCAGAGATGGATTGGAGCAAGGTCTAATTAACAAAGTTAAAGCAGGGACTCCGTTCTCCAACTTCTACAAAAGGATTTTGGATGTTCGGCTTGTCTTTCCAAGGATAACCCTCCCTAAGGCGCTAGGTTGGGCTGAAAACCAGAGTTAGCCGGTATAGCTCAAGAAAAGCTGAGTCAACCAGATTAGGGAACTTGTCTTAAGATTAAACTCAGCTTAATTAATCCAGGTTGTTACAGCCTACCCCCCTAAAAAGAATATCATCCCGAGATTCGGGTGCAAGGACAACTAGTGGGATGGGCGGGTCTTACCTCCTTGGCTGAAAAGAAAATCTCTGAAGTGCTTATTCAGATATTCCTCTATTTCCCATGTTACTTCATCTTCCGTGTGGTTACTCCACAGAATCTTGTACATTTTCACAACTTGTCGTCAGGTGTATCTTTCCTTACAATCGAGGACTTTGGCAGGATACTTGGCATAGGTCAGGTTGGGTTCAATTTGAAGTTGCTCTTGTTCCAAGATCTCAGTCAGGACTTGGACAGATTTCTTCAGTTGAGAGACATGGAAGACATCGTGAATGGTGGAGAGCTGTTCGGGTAGTTGTATCCGATAAGCAACGGGTCCGCAGATTTCCAGAATCTCATAAGGGTCAATGTAACGGGGAGCCAACTTCCCCTTCACTCCAAACCATTGCACTCCTTTGGTCGGGGAGACTCCCAGGTATACATGATCACCAATGTCAAACTGCAGAGGTCTCCTCCCTTTGTCGGAGTAGCTTTTCTGTCGAGATTGGGCTGCCTTGAGATTGGCTTGAATCACCCTAACTTGCTCTTCAGCTTGTACTACTAGATCAGGGCCGTAGGTTTGCCTTTCTCCCACTTGTGACCAACTTAGTGGTGTCCGACACCTCCGACCATATAAGGCTTCAAATGGTGTCATCTTCAAGCTAGCCTGGTAGCTGTTATTATAAGAAAACTCTGCCAACAGCAGACACTTATCCCAGTTTTTGTCATAATGGATGACACAAGCTCGTAGCATATCTTCTAGGATTTGATTCACTCTCTTTGTCTGGCCATCTGTTTGAGGGTGATATGTTGAGCTACGGATTAGCTTGGTGCCAAGTGAAGCTTGTAACTGTTCCCAAAAACGTGCTACAAACTGAACACCTCGATCAGATATGATCGTCCTTGGTACATCGTGCAGGGAAACAATGCAGTCGAGATACAACTCTGCATATTTCTTGGCCGTGTAGGTGATGTGAACAGGAAGAAAATGTGCAGACTTAGTGAGGCGGTCCACTATAGCCCAAATGGAATCATGTCGCTGAGATGTAGGGGACAATCCAACAATGAAATTCATGCTAATGTCTTCCTACTTCCATGACGGAACACGTAGCGGTTGCAAGGTACCTGCTACCTTCAAATGGCTTGCCTTGACACGTTGACACGTGTCACACTCCGAGACATAGCGTGCAATTTCTGGTTTCATTCCACTCCACCAAAAAGTTTGATGAAGGTCATGATACATCTTATTGCTACTAGGATGAATTGAGAATTTGGAGAGATGGGCTTCATCTAGGATTTGCTTCTTAAGATTGGGGTTGGATGGGATAACAAGTCGGTTCTCATAGTACACTCTCCCATTTTCATCCTGTCGAAAATGCTTGTACCCTTCATCCTTCCGTGCAATTTTCCTCTTAATTAGCTTTAATTCCTCATCTTCTAACTGTGCAGACCCAATTTGGTCTTCCAAGGCAAATTCAAGAGAAACATGACCGAGGGTGCCATGGGAAATGATTTCCAAACTAAGTTTTCCCTTCTCATAACATAGAGTTTTGGTGAAGTTGGTTGCCGACAAGCAATTGCAATGGGTCTTGTGGCTAAGAGCATCTGGTACTACGTTGTCTTTGCCGGGGTGATAATGCACTTCCAAATCATAATCCTTGATCAACTCTAACCATCTTCTTTGGCGCATGTTGAGGTCGGCTTGGGTAAAAATGTACTTGAGGCTCTTGTGATCAGTGTAGATATTGCAGTGAGTGCCCATCAGATAGTGTCTCCATATTTTTAGGGTGTGAATCACTGCTGCTAATTCAAGATCATGGGTCGGGTAGTTCAGCTCATGAGGCCGTAACGCGCATGAGGTATAGGCAATGACTCGGTTGTCTTGCAGAAGAACACATCCAAGTCCAGTGCCAGAGGTGTCACAGTACACGTCAAACGGTTTAGTAGTGTCGGGTTGAGCTAAAACTGGGGCAGAAGTCAGGAGTTTTCTCAGGGTGTGAAAGGCTTCTTCACATGTATCACTCCAGGTAAAATTGGCACCTTTCTTTAACAGTTCAGTCATAGGCTTGGCTATTTTTGAGAAATCCGGGATGAAACGCCGATAATAGCCTGCTAGCCCAAGAAAACTTCGGATCTGATGAACTGAAGTGGGTGGCTTCCAGTCCATTACTTCTTGAACTTTGCTTGGGTCTACTGCTATGCCATTGCTAGATATGGTGTGCCCCAAGAATTTAACACTATCCAGCCAGAAGTCACACTTGGAGAACTTGGCATAGAGTTGATGATCCCTCAATCGCTGAAGAACCACATGAAGATGCTCGGCATGTTCTTCTTCATTCTTTGAGTACACCAAGATATCATTGATGAATACCATGATGAACTTATCAAGTTCAGGCATAAACACCGAATTCATGAGATACATGAAGTAAGCGGGTGCATTGGTGAGTCCAAACGACATGACTAGGTACTCATAGAGTCCATATCTTGTGGAGAAGGCAGTCTTGGGAATGTCACATGGTCGGATCTTGATTTGGTGATAACCGGAGCGAAGATCAATCTTGGAAAACACTCTAGCTCCAGCTAACTGATAAAACAGGACATTAATGCAGGGAAGAGGATACTTGTTCTTGATAGTCACCGCATTGAGGGGTCGGTAGTCCACACACATGCGTAGACTCTCATCCTTCTTTTTCACGAACAAGGTGGGGCAACCCCAGGATGAAGTACTGGGATGAATAAAACCCTTTTTCAATAGGTCATGCAATTGGGTTTTTAACTTAGCCAGCTTGGCGGGTGGCATCCGATAAGGCCTTTTTGATATCAGGGCGGTGCCTGGCTGTAGCTCAATGGCAAACTCAATATCCCTATCTGGCGGCATGCCGGGCAGGTCATCCGGAAATACATCAGGGTACTCACATACAATAGGAAGGTCTTCTATCCGGGTTTCTGCTACAGGATACGCACAAGGGTTTGCGTACTCAGGGTGGGACAAGTGTAGGGTAAAGTTGCCGTGTAGAGGTGAGTTTATGTGGACAGCTCGGGCAGACACGTCCAGAATCACCTGATGTTGGGTCATCCAATCCATACCCAAGATGATATCTATCCCTTCTAGATCAAGGATGAGGAGATTTTCTCTAAAAAGGATCTGGCCTAACTTGATAGGCACAAGGTTAACTATCTTGTCCGAAGCTAAATTCCTTCCTGGGGTGGAGATCATATATGACCCTTTTGTGTGACCAACACTCAGCTTACATCTTGCACCAGTCTTATTCCCAATGAAACTATGGGATGCTCCCGAATCGAACAAAATAAGAGCAGTTTGATTGTGGACAAGGAAGGTACCCGTCATCACTGGCACACCTTCTGGAAGCTCTGTCAGATTGGTGTAGTTGATCCGACCCTGGCGAATCTGCACCTTGGGCTTCTTTCCTTTGTTGGCCGCGGTATTACTCTGACCGGGGTTTGGATTTTTGTTTCTGGGGCAGTCCTTGGCAAAATGCCCCACGTTGCCGCAGGTGAAGCAGCGGTTACCATTCACAGGGCGCGGCGGCAGCGATAAGGTCGGTCGGGGCGCCTGCAGGTGGAAACTAGGGAAACGAGGTGCTGCCGGTGGTGGAGGGCGAGCAACCCATCATCCCGATTGTGGTGGCCTGCGGGGCACTGGAGGGGGAACCATTCTGAATTTCCGAGCGGGCTGGCTTGGCAACGCCATTGGGGCTTTCCACTTTAGGTAAGCCTTGAATAGGACCATATAACCCTTCGCATACTTGTGGTGCGGAATCATGCGCACGTGTCATAGACGTGGGCGAACAACTGTGATGATAGGCTCGTTGGAATCAAACCATACCACCCTTCGCATGATTTAACATACAGAACCTACGCACGTATAACAAATGTGGGCAAAAACAACCGCGATGATAGGTTCTTTTGAATAGAACTCCCTATCAACCATCGCATACTCATGATGCGGAACTCGGCACACGTATGATACACGTGGCGAAGTGCTGGAAGTTAGCAAAATAACCAATAGGTAGTAGCCACCTGAAATAACCCCAAAATTACCCTAGGGCCTCTCGCACTAAGGTCATCCTTAACGATCGTACGAGATTTTTCAAACACGTTTCTTGCAAGTTTTACTTTTAGAAAAGGTGTTTAGGACCTATTGTCTTCTCTGTCCTACTAACCTGCTCTGGTACCAGCTGTGGCAGAACTGCCCGGATTAACTTAGCTAAAGAACAATTAAGTCGCCTGACACGCGATCATATGCTTTAATCAAGTTAACTTGGTAGTCCGTCGGATTTCATCCGATAAAACCACTACACAGGACCGAAATAGCAGAGCTCACACGAAGGTGAGTGGTTCCAGAGAATACAACAGATCATCCGAGATTAAACAAGTACATTAATTTCTTACAACACTGGATCGAAATTCAATCAGTTGTAGAGTTCACAAGCAGTGGAAAGATAAACCACGGAAGCTAGCGCCAAGGACGGATGTCTCTGATGAGGCCGATCATGACATCACTGATCCCTATCCTCGCCATCCGAGGAGGGATCCCACTCAACCGTCCACCCAGGAGGAAGCTGGGGAGGCCAAGTGCCACAAGCAGCAAACTCAGGAGCTTCAACATCACCTGAAAGAAATTGCCACAACAAGGCTGAGCGACTACGCTCAACAAGACTTAACCGACCGGTGGGAACTACTCCACCACCTTCCAGACATGCAAGGCTCTTTGGCTGCGGGGTTTGTTGTGCCAAAAGCAACTACAGTAGGTCCTTACTTTCATTATTTTAGCTTCCGGTTCTAGGTTCATTTACCAGACTAAGTTAGCACCTATACTAAACAAGCAAAGGTTTCCTAGCAAATTTATGACAAGCATCCAGGTTATCATTACCATCAAGTTCCATTCTTACTCAGTGTAGCATAGGGATGAAGTAGTCCCAAACTGTGAGAGGCAGATGAATCGATTAGAATTTCTTAACCATGCATGGCGAACCTAATCTCACGACATCCGCGCACCACAGAGGGTCGCTTCCCTTGTCGGCCATCCCTATCAATCCCCTGACCCGTGTCGGGCCCACTTCTCTTGGTACAAGGCTCCACAGACCCGGCCTCTGCCGTTCTGTGACCGCAATTGTCACCACATGCGGCCGCAAGGAAACTCTGTTCCAGAGACAGTGGATCGAACCGCTCACGTCCTGGTTCAATCAGGTACTAGGCTTCCCCATCCGATACTAGGTATGAGATTAGTACTTTCAAACACTTGATCATGAACACCAACACTTTTCGACCTTAAACAATTTCAAGTAGACAGATGGGACCATCCACCGACCACCAAAATAGTTCACAAGGCCCTACCCCGTCCATCGTCGTTATAGTTGTAACAAAAGGAGAACAAACAACTCCTATAACTCGCGAGTGACAGGGAATTACTCCACTTTTACCGAGTCCTGTTAAGCACTGCAACTACTCAGCCTATCATACCAGTGTTCAGATCAAGGGAACTAAGTCATGCATCTATGGTTTCAAACAACTCCTGTAACGTAAATGCACATACATACAAATGAAGGCATGCGTAAGTTTAGAAAGACTGGGTTATGCTCCGGGGCTTGCCTTCGAGCGGGGTGGAAGTGAATTGATCTTCGGCGCTCTCGGCTTCAACTCCTGCAGGCGGCAGCTCGGCTACAACTCCGTCTTCTAGCACCAGGTGCAGCTCGTACGTGCCGTCAGCAAGGTTTAGCTCTACACGGAATGCAAATGCAAGGGTCAGACACTTAGACGGTTATTTGAACAACGCTTGCAAGATTTAGCCCAGAAACTGTAGTAAAACTATAGGAAAGGTGTGAAACCCATTTTTTTGGATTCTACTCAGAAAGAGGATTCCAACCCAATTGATTTCACATTTTTCTGATTTTTCCTCGATTTAAGATGAATTTCCCAAGCTTGTGTTGATTTAGAGCAAGATAAAAGAGTCGGATCGGGAAAAACTTACGATCTGAACCTTAGACCTAAGGAATAACTGTACCGAGGTCCTCCAACTTAACACAGAGAAGTCCCCAAAATTTACACAGATGCCCTCAGTTAAAAGAAAAGTCACAGTCGTGCCCTCGGGCGAGGCGGACAAGGGTTGGGCGAAACAGACAGAGTCGGGCGAGACGGACAAGGGTCGGGCAAGATGGACAAGGGTTGGTAGCTTTCCTTTGGCCCTACTGACGAAGTCTTGGGGTCGGGAGGAAGCAAGCTCAGATGGAACGATGAAAGGCATTAAGGCTCGGGCGGCAGCGAGGTCCGGCGGTGCACTGGCGGCGGCGGTGCTTCTTGTGGACAACGAGTAATCTCTAGCACAGCGCGAAGGAAGCAAGCAGTTGGTGGGGTTGGAAAGGCGAGTGTTGAGTGGAGAGGAGAGCTCCACAGAGAGCTCAGACGGCAGCACTTGCACGTGAAGCAGAGAAGTGTGCGGCGACGAGTGCGCTGGAGAAGAATGAGAAATCAAGGGCGGCAAGGGCGGTGGTGGCAATGGGAACTCTAGTAAGAGGCTTTGGTACCCTTTTTATAGCTGCGTGGAAGTGAATGAGTTTGAGCGATGCGAGGATAAGATCGAGGGAGAAGGAGTGCTTTGCCTCGACGGCGATTGGTAGGCATGTTCATTGGCCCGCGAAGCGGAGCTCTGGGGACAGGATATTATTGCATTGGGCAAGGAAGACAGCGCTAGGCAGGCGCGGTTTTGCTGGATGGAAGGATTGGTGAGGTCGAGTGTGTGCCTCGTCGCATCAAGCACCAGATTGGTTGCGGTGGCTCAGTATCAGCGGACAAGAGGGAGGGATGGGGCACTGCAGGTGAGGGCGTTGCAGGCGAGGTGACAGGGCGAGCGATGCGATGCGAGCATGAGCATACTAGCGGCTCTGCCACAGCACATGACTGGCGAGTCGGGGGAAATGAGTTGTCACTACCTGCGCAGTGGTTGGCGAAGATGGTATCGTCATGGGGCGTGCGCATGGGCAGCACGACTGAGGTACGATGGAAAAGATGGAAGGCGTTGGGGCACGCGGCTGGGGATCCAGGTGAGGCAATGCACGCGGGAGGTGAGGCGGACTGGTGCGGCAGCGGCCAATCTTTGGTCGCAGCGGCGGCAAGGCGCCTGGCGCGGCTGGCAAGGTCTCAGGCTAGACGAGACATGGCGGAGAAGTTGGCAGGGCACTTCAGCACGCGATTGGGGAGGAGGCTCACTGATCCATCTTGTCGCGACCGGTGACTGGACGATGCGGCGCTCGTCGGTGAGGTTACACCACGCGGCGGCGGCACTCTGAAACAAGCCGCACGCGCGCTCTGGCGCGCTTGGCCCATTTTCCAGCCTCTTAATCTCCCAATTTCCAATCTTCACCACTTTGACTCCCTTAACAAGAGTTGTAGAACACCAGCTAAGGTACAACTTTTGTAATTGGGTTGAGTTCAAAGATGCAGTGGATTCGTAGATCCAAGGCTCCAAAGTTGGAAGGAACACTGGGTTTTCAGGGGTCGGCGCTGATTTATGCTGCAGGTTTGGGAAGTTCCAGAGATGGATTGGAGCAAGGTCCAATTAACAAAGTTAAAGCAAGGACTCCGTTCTCCAACTTCCACAAAAGGATTTTGGATGTTCGGCTTGTCTTTCCAAGGATAACCCTCCCTAAGGCGCTAGGTTGGGCTGAAAACCAGACTTAGCCGGTATTGCTCAAGAAAAGATGAGTCAACCAGATTAGGGAACTTGTCTTAAGATTAAACTCAGCTTAATTAATCAGGTTATTACAGAGATATGGTTGAAATCGTGCCAACCGATGAAACTACTATCATTGTTGCAGCCAATGTTCCTTTTTTGGCGTTTGACAAAGTGCGTTGCTTATCTTGAAAAGTCTGGGAAGAGGATGAATTCATGGATGCTACAAAAGTCTTGTTCCAGATGGATCAAATGGACGATGAGAAGGCATGAAGCAAGTACAAACTTTTCTGTCGGCTGACCGATTAGATTGTAATATTTATAAGTAATGGGTTAGAGCCAACAGTATGTATAAGTCGATGTATGATTCATCGCCTTAGATAGCCGATATCTATTGATGATAACCTTTAGCACAAAAAATATATAAATATATATTACACAGTAGAAGATTAATGCTTTGATTGAGGTAAAGAGTATTGCCAATGAAAGTTAAAGCGTATCAAAATAAGCTTTGTCATGCGAATTTTTTCATTCCAATGGATTACAATAGTTGATGATTGTGTTCATCATCTCTAGATAGCTGATATCTCGGGATATCACCTTTAGAATAAAAAATAAAAGAAATACAAGAGGAAGCTCAAGTTTGATGAAAAGGGGTGTCCTTCTATCCTGGCATCTTTGAGAAGCTCGCTGGAGATGGCAATGGAGGTACGTCACGAGGATTCTTCTTGCATCGTGACCTCCTGCCTTCACAAAAGAGGTTGTAAAGGGAAGGAGAATCCTAGTCTATTTCACGAGAATTCTTCTAGCATCTGGTGGTCATGGGTCCTCTGTGAGCTTCAACTATTATGAGCTTCCAGCCTACAAATCCTATTCTTTGAGCCATGGTTCCTGGTGGTGGGAAGTGCTAGCACCGGTGGTCTATTTATAGCAAGATTGCTAATGTGCAGCCAAGGAAATACAAGGAGCTCAGGAGGTATAATGGCTGGAATCTTTATGCTTTCACGATCTCCAGGGCAATAGTGTTCTCGTGATGTTTGGCCTGACCTAGAGTGGTAAATAAAATTTATTATGTCAGGTCAAGAAAAGGAAAGATGGAATTGAAAGGTCTCTTTCAAAGGGCAGAGTAATTGCACGCAAGTAACAAGCAAATTCAAAAGTGTATTAATTTGTTCTTTACAAGGCCCTTTCAATGGCCTCTATTGTATGTAGGCGAATCTGTTCAACATCGGCTATCACTCAAAAATCTTCTTCACCAGACCCTGAGACTTTAGTGACGTGCCTGTGTTGCTGATGAACAAATTTAATGGAGTTGGCCAATTCTGACTTGTTCTTCTGGATAGCTACAGAATACTCATTCATTTGATTTCTTGTTATTACAATATTCTACTCAACTTGGTTTAGCTCCCGTGTCAATTCATCCCGTTTGTCCTCTAGCTCCAGTTGGGCAGCCACTTGTTGATTGACTTGCCAATTGGCTATGCGTTTTCTAGCTTCCTGGACTTGCAAATAGTTCGATTCAATAAATGTTGCAGGAGTCAATGCTGCTGCCAAGTCTTCAATCAACTGGGTCCTGATCTACGTATACAATTTCTGGATCGGCTCAGCATCTTCCAACAAGACAGATGTATCTTGACGAAGTAGTTGCAGAATAGCTGATAGCTGATCTTTGATATCTATCTGACCCTATGCTGGATGGCTTGAGCTAGTATCTTCTTCATTTGCGAATTCTTCTATGCTGAATGAGAAGAGATCTGAGAACAATGAATTGGCAGCCTATGGATAAAATTGATTAGATCAAGAATTTGGTGTTTCAACAAATACATGAGATTTATGTACCTGCGCTGGAATCTTTTGCTGTTGAGTGCTATTTTCAGACCTTCCTCATTAACTCTAATTCTCGATGATTGCACAGCCGTTTGAGATGTTTCTGGTTGGGTTGATTCTTCTTCAGCCGATGGTTCTTCCTGCAAATGGGTATGAATTAGAATATGCGTTGAAACAAATGTATAAGGTTTGGTGGATGAAATGGATATTACCAAGATGATTTCTTGGATCGGCGATTGCTGTTGGCTCGGCACATTATTATCTTCTGGAATTGCCATGTTCAATGGAGGAGCCGATGTTCATGCCAATGCCGACGCTAAAGCTGATCCTCCCAGAACTAGATAAGTAAAAACAAGGTATTGGCGTACAAGTATGATGAGCAAAAAAAAGTTGGTAAGGATTATACCTCTGTTACCAATTTCTGCAGTTGGATATGGGTTTCTTCTTCCGTTGGTGCATTTTCTGGTTGTGGATCTACCGGTGTATCATCGACTAGTGCCATTTGGATTTCTCCGGGAGAATTTATCTACAAGAGCCAATTAGGATAAGGTATTAATATGGAGAGTGAATTAACGAAAGAAGATTGGATTAGCAGTTACCCAAGCCGATGGAGATCTAGGTTGTGGAGATGTGCTTATTGCAATGGCCTTCTTCTTCTTTCTGCTCAGTAGCTTGGAAGGCAACTTATGCTTATCCGCTGTAGATGCCTTTGGCAGATCAGAAACTCGGGGGGCATCGGCTCCCAAGACTGGATTTGTTGTGGGAGGAGCATAAGCAATCAGCTCACCACTTAAGCTCATAAGGGGAGCGTTAATATTGATTTCCTGGAATGGTATGGGATGATTAGATAAGACTGAAGAGAAGATTTGGGAAAAGCCTTTTGCAATTACCTCTCCATCAGATGGTGCATAATCTGGGAAAAGCCTTTTGCAATAATGAGCTAGTGTTTTGTTTATCAAATGACTTCTCCATTCAGTCCACCATCGGTTGAAAGATTCAGATGACACTTCAATGTTGTTCCAATGTTGCAATTCAAATGGAGGCAGTGATGATGTCAATGCAATCAAGCAGGCATATGTTGAGCTAGAAGTGATTGTATCCCTTACTTTCACTTTATCAATAAAGAACAGACTAATTGGGATTTGACGAAATCCAAGCTGTTGAGCAAAGGCCGAGGGATGATAGAACTCATAAGAAGGTGTTGACGCTAGATTTTGACACGTATGAAATCGGCGTCAAGAAAGGAAGAAATTAGAAGATGCGGCAAGACACAGAGGTCACGGTTGGAAATCGGCCGATTGGTGCTACAGTCAAGGATCGGCCGATTGCCCTTTAAGGGTTCAACTTCACCTCGACCGACCCCTGAGTCCTGGGGTCAGATGCGCCCGACCCTCTGAGGGAGGGACTCCGCCTCGCTCGACCTTAGGTCCCAGGGTCGGAGTAGTCAGAACCCCTGACATGTGGGCCGTAATCGGCTGTCCCTTGCCGATACAGTTGGTAGAAATCGGCCAATTAGGAGGCTGGAGCAATTGGGCCAGTATGGGCTTGAAGTGGATTATGAAGATAAAAAGGGAGTCAGCCCATGAGAGCATGATGATCGACCCAGTACGAGTCATACTTGTAAATATTCATTTTTTGTTTAAAATTAGAGATAGAGTTCTAGTCGGTTAAGGAGTCGTTTGTAACAGGCTATAAATAGCCACCCTTGTAGATCTGTAATCATCATCAAATCAATACAACAAACAACTATTTCCTCATACTTACTTTCAAGCAGGCGACTTCGCCAATACTTTTCCTCTTTTCACGAGTTCATACGGGTTGGCGGAGCTGCATCAACTTGATCTCCGGCCGATCTCTGTAAGTTCCGTTTACCAAGTAATATCTAAGCTTTAACTTCGGGCGCATCGCTGTCGTTTCGTTTAGATTTATTCACTAGTTATCGATATTCACTAGAATTTTAGGTTTTATCTGTTGTTCTAGTTTTATCACCAGTTATCCAGCTATGAATTGGAGCTTTCGGCTTTCTTGTGCTTCGTTATTCAATCTATTATTTTACACATAGCCGATTTAGATCTATTCCTAGTGTTGCTATTGTAGCGTTGTTTAGATTACTCCAGCATTTTTCTTTATTAACGCTACCCGGTAATCGGCTGCATTATAGCCGATTTCCTTATTACGGCAAATCGGCCGATTCGCTGATAAGCTATCTCGAGATCGGAACCTTAGCCGATCGCAACCTCTGGGATCTGACACGTTTCTTTCCTTGCCAATCAACAGGTCAGATTGGCTGGCACGCCGCGTGAACCGCACCAGGGCGATCACCCGAACAGGAGCTAAGCAGATTCTCCCGGGTCGTGTGTCCGACGCTGGGAATTCGATCAGCCGATTTCTAGCGCCAACACACTTTTGGCACGCCCGGTGGGACAAATACAACCGCCACTATGTCAAAAGTTGCTGAAGTCTCGGAAGACAACATCATCGAGGTGATGGAAGCAGACCTCAAGGCCGACCAGAAGGAAGAATTGGAAAAGCAGATGGTGTAATACCGGAAGACGTGTTTGTAATCCTTCAGTCGTACCAGGAGCGGGCAAACTGTCAAAAAGACTCCGTTTCCGACTCCCCGCAAGATCACAATCGCCGAGGACTCGGGCAAGATGTCCGAGATGGTTCAACAATCTGTCTATCAAGCTTTCATTGATCAATCCCCGGTGATTTCTAATACGGTATACAATGCCGTCATCAGCTCCTTGGCCAACGGCGTATCCCAAGGGTACAGGGGCCGACGTATGCTCCACCTATTACGACCCCAACCAGGAGTTATTCAAATACACCTTACTCGGCTCCTCAGCCGATCCAGGCTCCAATTGGAGGTCCCAGCACCTCCTCATTATCAATCCCTCTGGGGCCTAACAGCGCGCCGTATCTCCAGCCGCAAGTCGCTCAGTTGTCCTCCGCACAGTTGTCTCCTTCGAATTCAATGCCTTGGGGGGCACCATCAGCGTCGGCCGTCCGAGATCAATCGACCAGTTATGGAAGTGTTCCAATCCAGGCACCTTTCCAATCGGTTGCGCGGCCGATGATGCCACAATATCAGTCCCTTGTGCCGGAGATGAGCAGGGGGGCAGAAGCAAGGGAAGCACTTCGGGGTGTCGTGCCAATCGTGCTATATGACGAGGCCGTCGATTCACTCAGACAACCGATCCCGACTATGCAGTTGGCCACGTCACATCAAGCGCCGCACGCCTTCATCCAACATCCGGTCATCCCGCCGCCAATCTACCAACACGTGCCAGTTCCCCAGCCAATAGTCCATCAGCAACAACCAGACTGGACGGCACGCATAGCAGAGGTAATTCAAGAGCAATTCGGTTTAAAACTGAAGATGCAGACCTACACATACAAGACACCATACCCGCCTACTTATGACTTACTACCGTTTCCCCATCGGTACAAAGTTCCCGATTTCACCAAGTTTTCGGGGTTGGACGATACCTCAACTATGGAGCACGTAAACAGATTCATCATCTAATGCGGAGAGGCAGCGGCGCAAGATGCTCTACGAGTGCGCCTTTTCTCATCATCCCTGTCCGGATCGGCCTTCCAATGGTTCGCTACACTGCCACCCAACTCGATAATTACATGGGCTGACCTGGAGAGGCAATTTCACAAGTATTTCTACGCGGGGGTACATGAGATGAAGCTTTCTGATTTAACCAGCCTCAGACAGAGAAGTGATGAGCCGGTATCCTCGTATGTACAGAGGTTCCGGGAGATCAGGAACAAATGCTACTCCCTAGCCCTGACTGATGCACAATTGGCCGACATAGCCTTCCAGGGTCTCTTGCCTCATATCAAGGAGAAATATGCTTCACAGGAGTTTGAGAGCTTGAGCCAAATCATGCATCGACTGTCTGGCCACCAAGTACGCCCCTTTGATCCACGAAGGAACTTCCAGAAAAAGGTGGCATACTTAGAGGAGGTTGAATCCGAAGAAGAAACAGAGATCGGCCTGGCGGAATGGATTAAAGGGAAAAAGCCAATATCGTGTCCATTTGGAAAAAAAGGAGCCGGAAACATTCGGATTTGACACATCAAAGGTTGATAAAATTTTTGATCTTCTTCTCCAAGAAGGACAGATCAAGCTTTCGCCATATCATACAATCCCGTCGGCTGAACAGCTGAAGAAGATGAAATATTGCAAGTGGCATAACGCCACCTCCCACGATACAAATGAATGCAAAATCTTCCGACAGCAAATACAGTCGCCCATCGAACAAGGCAGGCTCAAATTTGAGGTCCCAACAAAGCCGGTCAAGCCGATGAAGATTGACCAGCACCCCTTCTCCACCAACATGGTTGACACGGGGAAGAATTCGCTCCAAACCAAGGTGCTGACATCTGAATCGGCTAAGAAAAGTGGCGCCGTGGACCCCAGAAATCAAGTGACGCCCGAAGACATCAAGGGAAAACGGTGGATGGAGGATGAATACGACGGATCAGAAGAACCACGCAGGCCTGTCACTTCCAAATTTTTGCTCGACAAATATCAACGGCAGCAGGAACGCTCAAGATCTCGGGAAGGGGCGATGCGGCGACACGAAGGTCACTGGCGATGCCCATTCTTCATCCACTACTAGGAAAGCAACCTTAGGTTACTGTCGGCCGATAATTGCCTTGAATGCAATGGCCCGTATCGTAATAATCAGCCAATCAGGAGGTCTCGCTCCAAAGATGGAAGACCAGAGCCGATCAGCAGGAATTGGCGCGAACAAGAAGACAGGCGCCCTCCAGTGCGTGATCGGCTGGGGGGCAGAGGTGACCGATATGATCGGTCGGAAGATAGGCGCGAACAAAACGATAGGCCGGGAGGCAAGTTCGATCGACACAGCCAACCAGAAAACAAGGTCAGCGTTCACGATCGACTTAAAGAGATGGCCGATGCTCGGGTATCAGATGAGAACCCCTTAGGACGCGAACCAGAATGGGAACGCGCCAGGCCATAGACTAAACCGGTGAACCCCAGGTGGTGCCCTGATGGATTGACCAAGTCTCAAAAACGAAGAATCCAATGTCTCCGCCAGTGGGAACAACAGGAAGAAGAGCAACGCAAGGCACTAGAAGATATCAAGCAGTATTTGGTCTCGCCACCAGTATTGGTCCCACCTCAATCTGGTAAGCCGTTTAAACTATATTTATCAGCCGATGAACGAGCTATTGGGTTGGCTCTGGTCCAGGAGTTCGAGGGGAAGGAACGGGTAATATATTATGTCAGCAGAAGACTTTTGGACGCCGAAACAAGGTATCCCCCAGTAGAGCGGCTATGCCTATGCCTTTACTTCTCATGCACCAAACTCAGGCACTATTTGTTATCGGCAGAATGTGTAGTCGTATGCAAAGATGACGTGGTAAAATACATGCTGTCATTGCCGATCTTGAAAGGACGAATCGGAAAATGGATCTTGGCTTTATCGAATTCGATCTACGATATGAATCGGCAAAGGCCGTCAAGGGTCAGGTTATGGCCAATTTTGTTGCCTAGCACTGCGGACCAGAGATTACCTTCGTGGAACCAGTGCCGTGGACCTTATATTTTGACGGTTCGTCATGTGGGGCAGGATCAGGAATCGGCATCATTCTCATATTGCCTCGGGGGGCAAGCTATGATTTCTCTCTGCTGATAGAAGCATCCGCCACTAACAACCAAGTAGAGTACCGAGCTGTGTTGAAGGGGTTACAATTATTGAGGGAAATCAAGGCCGACGCCGTCGAGATTTTTGGGGATTCCATGCTTATCGTGGACCAATTAACAGGAAGGTCTGAATGCAAGGATGATGTATTAAGGATTTATTATGAGGATTTCCTTCAACTTCTGAAAGAATTCAAGTCCGCAGTTATTGAGCACATCCCTAGGAATCATAATGAGGATGCCAACAGGCTTGCCCAACATGCATCCGGATATCGGCCGATTCAGGGAGCTATGGCTCTAGAGCTCGCGGTTGACGACTGGCGAAAAGAGATCGCCGATTACTAGAAAGATCCATCTAAAAATGTGGATCGGCGGATACAATTTCAAGCCACAAAATATGCGCTACTAGAAGACGACTTGTTCTACCGGACGATTGATGGCGTTCTGCTCAAATGCCTAGGAATAGAGGAGGCGAAAACTCTGATGGGAGAAATCCACAAAGGAGTATGTGGAGCCCACCAATCGGCACATAAGATGAAATGGATGATTAGGAATAATGGGTACTACTGGCCGACAATCCTCGAAGACTGCTTCAAATATTATAAAGGATGCCAAGATTGTCAGAAATACGGGAATGTACAGCGTGCGCCCGCATCGGCCATGAATCCTATTATCAAACCATGGCCATTTAGAGGGTGGGGGATAGACCTCATCGGACAAGTTTATCCTCCATCAAGCAAAGGGCATAAATTCATTCTAGTGGCCACAGATTATTTCACCAAATGGGTGGAGGCGATTCCGCTAAAGGCCGTAACATCGGCCGCCATGGTTGACTTCGTAAGGGACCATATCGTCTACCATTTCGGCATTCCCCAGACCATCACAACTGATCAAGGAATGATGTTTACATCAGGGGAATTCGAAGAGTTCACGACCGATATGGGAATCAAACTACTAAACTCCTCTCCGTATTATGCCCAAGCTAATGGTCAGGCCGAATCTTCCAATAAAGGGATAATTAAGTTAATCAAGAGGAAGATAGAAGAACAGTTGAAAAAGTGGCATTTATGCCTGACCGAGGCTCTATGGGCATACAGGATGGCTTGCCATGGGGCCACCAAGATGTCTCCTTATCAGTTGGTGTACGGTCACGAGGCAGTACTACCGTGGGAATTGAGGACAGGATCAAGACGCACGTCGCTCCAAGATCAGCTGACGGCCGATGATTACTCCTCACTCATGAAAAGGGAACTTGATGACTTGGCAGGCCAACGATTGAGAGCATTGATCAGTATCGAAGAAAACAAGAAGAAGGTGGCCAGATGGTATGATAAGAAGGTCAAGGTCAAGCAGTTCTCTTCGAGGGACCTGGTATGGAAGTTAGTGCTGCCGATCAGGTCAAAGGATCCTAAATTCGGTAAGTGGTCTCCTACGTGGGAAGGGCCGTATAAAATCGGTCGGTGTGCTCCGGGAAACGCTTATATTCTGGAAACAATCGAAGGAGAAGAGTTTACTAGGGCTTTGAACGGGAGATACTTGAAAGGGTACTACCCTAGTATATGGGTCGGAGCATAAGGATCGACCGCAGAATATGATAAACAAACGCACAGCCGATACGAGAGAAAATCGCCTAAAGAGAAAACATAATCGTCCAAATCGGCCGATTTATTATTCGGTATGGACGATGGGTTACACGGCCGACGCAGTACAAGTCGCCCTTAGAGAAAAAAAAATCAACCACGCCTTTTCTTGAGTTCTCTCTCAACCCGGCCTAGTTCTATCAGAAGACGGATGTGTCGTTCTTCTATGTCTTTCATCGCGGCCTCCGCTTCAACTTGACGAGGAAGAAGATGACTCCAGTCCATTGTCGGGCGCGATGTCCCTGCCGCGGCATCTTCAAAGGCAACCTGACGAGGAAGCGGGTGGCTTCTGTCAACTCGAGGTCGCCTATGGTCGTTACCATCGAGGAAGTCCCAGATCCGTTGGACATCACCAGGGACGTGTTCGTTGAGTTCTTCACGATGAGCCCTAATTAGATCCTTGTCTTCTTGTGAGAACGGTTCGTCAGAATACACGAGCTCGATGGCTCGTTCGAGTTCAGGACTAAGGCGCCGTGGCTGAAAAAAGGTGACAATATATAACCGCCGGAGATGAGGTGTTTCAGAGGAATCGAACTGAGAGAAAGGTGGAGGCAGGTCTCTTACCTAGTTAACAGAGGAAAAAGAGGAGGACGAAGAAGACATGACCGTAGAACGCGCCGACGGCAACAAGATAGGGAAAGAGAGAACTAAGTTAAACGGGTGCTCTCAAAAGCGGAACCAAGGCCTGTATTTATAAGGGGAGAAAGGGTGGATGTTTGGTAAGACGCATCCCATCAGAAATAAAAAGGGCAATAAATAAGAGAGCGCCGCGAAGGACGGTCAAAGGAGGCATTTAGTTCGTACAAAACTACCAGTACTTTCACAGATCGCCCAAAAGAGCGTTAATGGCCGCAATCGCTCGACGCCGGATCTGATCGGCCGAGTCCAGGACTCGTTGGTCATCCTCTGCCGATCCTGGGACTTCTGACATGTGGTGGTGGAATCTAAGGGCTTTGTCAGCCAGATGCTGCCTCTCCCACTTCAAATCAGTGATGACGGAAGGGAGTTTCTAAAGCCTCTTCTCTTCAGCGGCTATTTCCTTGGTCACTTGCTCCATCTCCTTGGCGAGTTTTGCTCTTCGGCGTTTGAGGCGGTCTATCGTGCCGATGATTCCAGGGCGGGAGTCCTCCAGAAAATGAATCCGTTGATGCACCTCTTGAGCCTAACGCTTGTACAAATCTTCTTCTTCATGAGTTTTGGTCAGTTTGGCGCGATCGGCCATGTGACGCAGAGCCCTAAAGATCGGAATCCGCATTGACTCGATGTCAGCGGCCGGTGCCAAAGCTTCTTCTGCTTCCTCTGGGACTCACCCGCTGACGTCACCAAAGAGCTGCCGAATCGGCGAAGCATCTTCTACCAATTGGCCGATATCTTCTTGAAGAAGGGATCGTATGCTTTCAAGCTTGGCACGGACGTCGTCAGGGATAGAGCTCAAAGTGACCTGACGGGAAGCAACTTCCTCATCATCAGAAAGTGCGACCGCAAACGGGAAGAGGCTGTTATTAGGGGTGTCCTGTTCCTGTAAAATAGTAAATGAAAAGAGAACAAGTCAGCCGATGGTAGTAGCAAATCAGCCAATTAAGGGTGGGAGATCTCTTACCTCTTTAAAACGGACTTCTTCCAGCTGCGTTTGCGAAACCGTCACCCTCGACTCTGGGACTGGCACCATTGGCTCGTCGGAAGAAGAGGACTCAACGACAATCGGCGCTCTGCTTGGGCCAGCTTCTTGAAGGGTGGCCAATGGTTGATCAGGAAATGCGCTTAGCGTACTGGTAACCTGTGTCAAAGTTAGTAAGAGCGTCATCCAAATACTAGAAGATCGGGTTGAAGGATCGTATACCTCAGCAGGAGGAAGCGCTGGCATTTCATTAACTACTTGGGTTACTGCCGATTGCTGAGGATTCACAAGGGTAGTCTGTGCAACCTAATATAAGAGGAGTCAGTATGGAGATAGCAATCGGGAAGAATAGACAGTAAGTTTACCTGCATAGCCTCCATCAATAATGACGCGACAGCTGCTCTGGCTTCTGTGGCGACTTGAATGTCTACCTCCTCAGCAGTCGGAAGGGTCAGCACGGCCGAAGTTTCTGCTGATGTAATCATGGGTGGATCGGCCGATTCTGTACGGGCACGCACTCGGCGACTGGTCTTCTTGACAACCTTCTTCTGCGCCTGCTTCGCTCGGCCGGCGATGTCGTCTACAGAAGGGGCATGATAGACGATGAGGGGGAATGTTGTGTATGGATAACGGTCCTCTATCGACCGACCACTCCGGCTACGTTTTGGGGGAGCATGGCTTTCAGACTGGATCAACAGCAAGAGTCAGTGTATATGTGTAAAAATAAGGGACAATGAAAATCGGCTGAGCAAAAGAAGAATACCTCGGCGTTCGGATCGATGTTGGCTGGATCCAGAAGATTGCAGTATACTGATGCAGAAGCGCAGAAGAGGTACTGTTTCCATTCAGCCCACCATAGTTTGAACTATTGAACGGTGAAAGGAGCCGCTATCCAACCGGTCAGATCTATGGTGTTAGAGTCTGGGATCCGGTCACGCAGCCGATTATAGTCGAGGCCCTTGGTGAGTTCGTCTCTGAACTTTGCCCGGCCGGCGAAATAGGCATAAATCGGCAATTGACCCATGCCGAATTGCCGTGCTGCGATGGAAGGGTTGTAGAACTCATAAGTAGGGGCATCTTTCCCCGAGAAAAAGTTTGCCGGTAAGATCCCTGGTTTGATCAATTCATCTGTAAGGTCTTCATCGAATTGGCCGGTGGTTGAGTCAAAACAAGAAGGGAGCTCAAAGATCGGGTCATCCCTCTGATAAGGGAACCAACTGGTTGCGTCTTCGCTGAAACCGTTGTAAAAGCACCGGAAGTATTCGGCCACCTTGGTAGTAGAATATGGGCAACCGGAAAAGGCCGATGCCGCTTCGCCGAAGGACGTACATCGGCGTCGGACAGTGGGATTTTCTGCCGATTCGATGTTGGGGAATGTCATGTGCTCCACTCGCTGCTGAGAGATCTTGCTCATGTACAAGTTAAGCCACAAATTGATAAACCACCAGGGTCCACCGGGGTTTCCAATCGGCTCCCCTTGGGATAGTTTAACGCCGATTTGGTGCAACATATGATAGGCTGCTCCCAATAGGTGCTTTCCAAGGGGAACAGAGGCCCCTGTCGATAATGCTTCGGCCAGAGCCTGCGTGTTGGTGGATGGACCGACTGCTCTCCCACAGAAAAAATGTTTCTCTAGCCACATCATCAGGAAGGCCGTGTGCTCTCTATTCTCGTTTGATCCAGCCCTTTTGTTGCATCTGATGAATCCCTTCCATCCGCCGATTCCCTTGGTGTCCAGCCGATGAGATGTCGTGGCCAAAAGGCGAAAAGGGGTGTCTGGAGAGGAAATGTCAAGGCCGGTCAACAGGACCACATCGGCCAAGGTGGGAGTCATAGGTCCGTGTCCGAAGAGGAATGCATTGAGAGCGTCGGACCAGAAGTAAGAGGCTGCTATCACTAATGGCTCATTCCTTTCCATTTGGAACAAAGATAGATCGATGCACTGGTTGATTTTGCGCTCATCCCATTGGACCCTCTTAGAGGCGGATATCCGCTGGTACCATTCCCTCCAGCCGAGGGTTTCATTCGGCCATGACCTGAAGGTACCTGACCAGTGATCTACGTCCATAGTTGATTGCTTAAAAGGGATCCTATGGGTTTCCAAATTGATTAGGTCGGTTGGATCTGGGTTTCCCATAGGACAGAGGCAGATAAGGTCGGGAGTTAATGTAAGGTGAATGGTAATCTGATGCCTAACCGCCTAAAAAAGGAAAAAGAGGGTGCGGAAGTAAGAATAGATCTAAAGTAAATGCATTACTGTTAAGGAAAGTTTCGGTAATGACCTCCGGGATGAAGCTCATCGTAGTCGGCGGGATCGCCGGTGGAGCTGCAGATGATGAAGCCGCCAATGGGATTTCGGTTGGAGCCCCAACTCCCGCTGATGGAGTTCCTTCTCCCGTCGATGGAGTCGATGCCATTGCCATTGGAACCTCCGCCGGTGGGGCCAGCTCCGGAGCTTCGGGCGTTGGTGAAGTGCCTGAAGGTGCTTCCATTGGAGAAGTAGGGAGGAATGTGGATGGAAGGAGACGCCGGGGAAAAAGCTGGAAGCTAAGGAAGGCGCCAGAGGAAGAAGAAGGCCCGTGCGCTAAAGAAGGAAGACGTGAGCTCGTAAGGGGAGTACGGGACGTGCTGATATTTAAAGGTGGTCTGAGAAGGGGTAAACGCGGAACTTTTACCGCGTCGGCGTTTCGATTTTTTCGGGAGTGGTTGTCGTGGGCGCCCGTTTCAAAAAGATTGCAATCATCAGGCTGGAGACCGCGAAACGGAAGGATATTTTCAATGCGTTTGTTTCGGAAGGGAAGTTGAAAAGAATTGCGAAGTAAAGACTATGTTTTACTCCGAAACTGGGAGGCATGTGTTGACGCTAGATTTTGACAAGTATGAAATCAGCGTCAGGAAAGGAAGAAATCAGGAGATGCGGCAAGACACAGAGGTCACGGTTGGAAATCGGCCGATTGGTGCTACAGTCAAGGATCGGCCGATTGCCCTTTAAGGGTTCAACTCCGCCTCGCCCGACCCCTGAGTCCTGGGGTCGGATGCGCCCGACCCTCTGAGGGAGGGACTCCGCCTCGCCCGACCTTAGGTCCCAGGGTCGGAGTAGTCAGAACCCCTGACATGTGGGCCGTAATCAGCTGTCCCTTGCCGATAGAGTTGGTAGAAATCAGCCGATTAGGAGGCTAGAGCAATTGGGCCGATGTGGGCTTGAAGTGGATTATGAAGATAAAAAGGGAGTCAGCCCATGAGAGCATGATGATCGACCCAGTACGAGTCATACTTGTAAATATTCATTTTTTGTTTAAAATTAGAGATAGAGTTCTAGTCAGTTAAGAAGTCGTTTGTAACAGGCTATAAATAGCCACCCTTGTAGATCTGTAATCATCATCAAATCAATACAACAAACAACTATTTCCTCATACTTACTTTCAAGCAGGCGACTTCGCCAATACTTTTCCTCTTTTCACGAGTTCATACGGGTTGGCGGGGCTGCATCAAGTTTATCTACAGCCGATCTCTGTAAGTTCCGTTTACCGAGTAATATCTAAGCTTCAACTTCGGACGCATCACTGTCGTTTCGTTTAGATTTATTCACTAGTTATCGATATTCACTAGAATTTTAGGTTTTACCTGTTGTTCTAGTTTTATCACCAGTTATCCAGCTAGGAATTGGAGCTTTCAGCTTTCTTGTGCTTCGTTATTCAATCTATTATTTTACGCATAGCCGATTTAGATCTATTCCTAGTGTTGCTATTATAGCATTGTTTAGATTACTCCAGCAGTTTTCTTTATTAACGCTGCCCGGTAATCAGCTGCATTATAGCTGATTTCCTTATTACGGCAAATCGGCCGATTCGCTGATAAGCTATCTCGAGATCGAAACCTTAGCTGATCGCAACCTCTGGGATCTGACACGTTTCTTTCCTTGCCAATCAACAGGTCAGATTGGCTGGCACGCCGCGTGAACCGCACCAGGGCGATCACCTGAACAGGAGCTAAGCAGATTCTCCTGGGTCGTGTGTCCGACGCTGGGAATTCGATCAGCCGATTTCTAGCGCCAACAAAAGGCTTATGAGATCGGCCGTTGGCAAAGCCTACTGGAAGAATGCAAGGGACTGCAGATGATTTAAAAGCCGATGTGAGCCGATGTGAGCAATTCCTTGGTGCCAGTTTTTGAAAAGATAGACTCCTCTAGAAGTTTGAACTGATTAATATGTGCATAAGCACACCAGGTTATAGCATTCTCTTCAAAGCCAAAGTAAAAAAGCTTGAACAGTTGGGATGTTTCTAGCACTAACAAAGAACAGCCTGCTACTCTTGAAGATGCTTCTCCATAAGACTCACATCGGCGCCAGGACTCTTCTTCCCCTTCGGCAAAATTATTAGGGAAGGTGCATGCTGGGAGATTTATTCCTTGACCCTTGGCAATATAAATAGTGAGCTAGAGTTGAATGAACCATCATGGGCCACCGGTACCAATGGCTTCGCTAGTTCGTAGTTTGGCTGCTGTGTGGTGCATCAAATGATACATAGATCCAAGCAGGAATTTTCTGAGAGGAGGTCTTTTGCTCTAAGATAAATGTTCTGCAAAGACTAACATATTAGCTATTGGGCCTATGGTGGAGCCACAAAATACTTATTTCTCCAGCCACATGTTTAGAAAGAGAGCATGTTCTTCATCAGTGATTATGCCGGATGTTTGCTATATGAAGCGATATACCCTGACCAGCCATTCTAACTCTTTGAGCTCACTCTATGGGATGGTTCAATTGGAGTGGTGATGTCCAGGCCCATCAACATGAAGATATCTACTAGGCTTGGAGACATTGGGCCATGACCGAACAAAAACACATTCAGAGTGTTAGACCAGAAATATGCAGAGACTACTAACAATGGCCGATTCTTTTCCATTTCAACCAAGTAGAGTCTGATACAATGGCCGATTCTAGAGTCTATCCAATTCTTTTCCTTTCCAGCTACCATGTGAAGATACAAGGATCTCCAGCCAGATATGTTGCTTGGCCATGAATGGAAGGTACTTTTCTAGCCTAATAGATTCATGGTGGCGTGTTTGAAAGGGACCCTTTGAGTTTCAACATTTATAAAATCTATTGGATCCTCACTACCCATGGGCCCTAGAAAGAAGGTTGATTGAGTGTTTGCTATGGGGATCAAGAGATTATTCCTAAGATCCTACAAGGGGGACAGGGACCGAGAAGAAACAAGGGTTCAGTATACAGTAATTAGATCGGATCTAGTAGGAAAAGCATAATAAAGATGCATGGTACCTGCGGGATGGAAGACAATGTTGCCATTGCCAATCTAAAGTGCCACGACGGTTGGAGCTCGACGGCAATGAAGACGATGGAGTAATCGCCAGGCGCGTGAAGAAGGATTAATTTTTACTACGGCGGCTAACTGTTGTTGTGAAGAAGACGAATGGGATAGAACGGTTATATAGAGGTTTTTGTAGGGTGAATCCCATAAAATGGGGAAGATGTTATCGAAAAATTCAGAGAAAAAGGTCATGATTGCGACAATGACTCTTTTTCAATTTTGGAAGGATATCAGCTCGGGACTTGAGAAGCTGCTAACAAGAGAAGAGAATTTTGGAACATAATATTATATTTCTAAATTGGGGAGCATGTGTTGACACCGATTTTTGACTAGAATCAACCAAAGAAGATAAGGTTCTCATAGCCGATGGAGGAGAGAGAAATAGTCTGTTGATGATTCCACGTTGACCAAGACTAGCCGCGGGTGACTAGGATTTTAGAAGCCGATGATCGGAAGGATCCAATCCGAAGTCAAAATGACTCCACCAAATAAGGGATAGTATGGAGATTTACCTTTAGTAGTTTTTAGGCTAGTTTGTACCGGTTCATATCGTAACCGACTAGGATTTTAGCTTGCTCCAAGGTCTAAATATAAACCCATGAGCCTTGTAATAAATAATCATCAATCAATCAATACAACCTTTCGGCACCACGCCGCCAAAACCCTAGGAGTAGGTGTAGAGTAGATTCAACGAGTTCCTTCCTACACGCACGGCTACATCGGCTTCGATCTCAGGCGAGCTTGTAAGTACCGTCACCCAGTCATCACATGCTCTATCGGAACTTTCTAAGTTAAGTCTTCTATACTAATATTCGTGCGTGTGGCTAGTTATCGAGTTATCTTAGATGGCAAGTAGAACTTTCTAGGCTTCTTCCAATATTCTATTTCCCTTCGACGTTGCTCACAATTATCGAGTTGTTTGGTTTTATTAAGTTGCATCGTATCAATCTCTTAGTTTTATCAAGCGCTCATAGTTATCGAACGGCTTAGATCTAGGTAGGTTGTCTTCATCAGCTCCTTGACCTTGTTTAAGCATTCACTAGTTATCTAATCGTATCGGCTAGTTAGATCTTGCATGCTTTTATTGCTTTACATATGCTAGGTCTGATAGATCCTTACTCCTGCCCCTCGTATTGCTAGCTTAATGTCATAACGCTATTGTTGAGAGCTAATGCATCGGCTGGGTATCATCCATATCTCACAAAAGCATGATGATGTCATTGAGCCGATAGGTACGCGTACGAGGCCTTGCTACCACAAGCTTGTCTGTTAAGTTAGTGGGTCAAAGTTAATGTCCTCTCATTCGTGTTGCCTTGTCTAAATTAAATACACTTATCATGACATTAATTAGATTCGTTAGCTTAACCAGCTTCTAAGCGGTAGGCAAGAGGTCCTTGTTGCTATGTTCTAATCTTTTAGATTAATAGATTGATGTCAATGCCCTTTCATTCATATTACCTTGTCTAAGTTCAATATACTTACCAAGACATTGACTAGATCTATTAGTTTATCTTATGTGCGCCTAGTGAGCAAGGGCTCTTTTTATGGCTATTGTTTTACATTGTTTCTATCTTAGCCCGTTAGCTCATACAGCCATTGGCACATACCATTAATGCTTTCATTTATTTACACCGCATGATTACATTGAAAACCTATGTGTCACGATGTTTATTCCAACAACGCCTACCGATGAGTTTGAAAGGCCTCACTACCGATAGGCTCAACAATTTAATGTTTACCTTATCAATTTTCTGGTCAAATTGACTACCACGCCTTGCACCTTCATGAGCCAATTTGGAGCCTGCACTGGAGTTAAGAAGATCTCCCAAGTCCTCCATGTTGTTCAATGTAGAATCCTGAAGTCCAAATTTTGCGTCCACACCCATCTGGCAGCCACCGCACTAACATTTTCATGAGAAAGCTCTGGTTGCCCCAGGATCTTCCCGATCTCAGAAGAAGGAACAACAGTGGCCAACTGAGCTAGCTAGGTTTCTAGCATCAAGTTTTATGTTGAGGCTAACCAAGGTTTTCTCATTAGCAGCTAACTTTTTATTCAGACTGTCATTGATCTTAGCTTACCCATAAATGACATCTCTAAAGGAGGATTGGTTAGGATTGAAAGAATTACCATTGCTACCTTCTTGGTAAGGGTGTTGCATATTCCACTCTTGTCCTCCTTGTGGATGATATCAGTTGTTGTTGCTGTTCATGTACAACACGTCCTCCTGAGTCTCGGGGCAGTTATTCCCAAGTGTCTGGTGTTACCATAGACCTCACAAGTCATGTGTGAGTCCAAGGCTTGGACAACGCTGTACATGGCAGCCTTCTCTTTGGTGTAGTCGTCCAATCTCTTCATGAGGAGGTCCATCTTTGCGGTAAGCATGTCCACTTCCTTGACGGTATGCATACCTCTCTGTCAGGGTTGGAGTCATTTATCGCTCCACCCTTGGTTGGACACCATCTTCTCGATCAAAGTAGTTGCAGCTTCCGTAGTCAGCGAGGAAAAGGCTCCCCTAGCAGTAGCATCAACATGGCTTCGGGATGTCAGAGTCAACCCATTGTAGAAATTCTGAAGAATGAGCCAGTTGTCCATCCCGTGGTGAGGATGGGTCAGCATGTACTCCTGAAGCCTTTCCCACACCTCGGGAATTCACTTAGAGGCTACTTGCTGGAAACTCAAAATCCTTCCACGAAGGGCATTGGTTTTGCCTAACGGAAAGAATTTCATGAGGAACACTGCAGAGCATTTCTCCCATGTATTCACCTCCATGTGGCTCGCATAGAACCATTGCTTTGCCTCCCAAGAAGAGAGAATGGGAACAGTCCGAGATGAATAGCATCTTCACTCACCCCTCTGATGGTGAAGGTGCTGCAGAGCTCTAGGAACTGTTGTAGTGTTGGGATATGAGGTAGGCTACACTAGCGCAATTCAAAATTTCTACCGCGTATAACCAGGAAGAACTGCCGTATAAGGATCACGGGATTACCACTCGACGCACTACTGGTGCGGAAGATGTAGATATGCGTCGATGCAGTGAAGACGATCACGTAGTCGTATGTAGTCGATCAACGTAGTCGTACGTAGTCGATCACGTCCAGCAGCTCCTCAGCAGCTCGTCCACGTACAGCAAGATCGCCTCCGGTGCCGCGGCTCGTCGTCGGCTCGTCGTGGCTCGTCGGCGGCTCGTCGATGGCTCGTCCAAGTGCTGTAGGCGCAACACCTCCAAGGTATCCACACGTGCGGGGAGGAAGCATCGCAAGCCGGACTGCTAGATCCGCAGTTGCAACAGGCGAGGGCGTGGGAGGCGCGGCAGGTGTGTTTCGCCAAAAAGGTGTAAACCCTAGGGCGCCCCCACCCCTCTATTTATAGAGGTTCCTGATGGGCCTCTGGATCTGAGGCCCATTAGTACTCCTAAACCTAATCCAACTCGGATCAGATCCGAATTGGGCTTCCAGCCCCTTAAGTGTGTGACCCTATGGGTTCGGATACGTATAGACATGGCCCGAGTACTCCTACTCGGCCCAATAGTCGGTAGCGACCTCTAGCAAGACGTGCCAACTCCTATACGCACACGAAGATCATATCAGACGAACCATCACAACATAATATACATGCTATTCCCTTTGCCTCACGATATTTGGTCTAGCTTCAAGCCGACCGCTCTTTCTCGATCCTGTGATTCGGAATCCCTTTGTAGGTTAACTCTTAACCGTACGTAGCATGGCCATGCATTTTCGGATCCGATCACTCGAGGGGCCCAGAGATATCACTCTCAATCAGAGAGGGGCAAATCCCATCTTGACTGACCATGTCTCATAGCATGCTTCTTGACAAACCCGAAAGCTACCTTTATAACTACCCTGTTACGGCGTAGCGTTTGATAGCCCCTAAGTAGGTCGATCCACATCTAGAATACATGCGACAGTCTCATGTCTAAGGACAAAGCGTATATGTTGTTTAAAGAGAGAACTACTTCTCGTGTTGGGTCAGTCCTAGCACATGTCTCCACATGTGTCCACATTATTAGTTCAACATCTCCATGTCCATGACTTGTGAAACATAGTCATCAACTAATACATGTGCTAGTCTAATATTCATGTGTGTTCTCACATGAACTCCGACTAGGGACAACTTTAGAATAACCATACAAGTAAAGAGTTTCACATACAATTCACATAATTGCAAATCAATTCAAGTAGCCTTCAATGGATATTCAATGAACACAACATACAAATCATGGATACAAATGGAATATCATCATCTCTATGATTGCCTCTAGGGCATACCTCCAACATGTAGATGGGCACCATGGTAATGAGACCCGTCTTAATCTCGAAGCTCATGTTCCCCATGTCCACCTCAGGGCCTTTCAACACATGAGAGGTTGAGGTAGCAGAGTACTCACGAAGAGTCTTCTAGGCCATCGCGTTGGACGTAGATGGTGCAAAGAAAGCTGGATCGACTGCCGAGAGAGTGATCTAAGGAGGGATGACACGAGATCATACCCTTCTCACAAGTGACTCCGGATTCTCGATGAAGTTTGTCGGCAAGTCAAAACTAGTCATACACTACCTGTCTTCACATCAAAGATAGAGAAGACAATCAAGGTTAGGATACTTGAGTAATGATCTATCAACTATGAATATAACCATATACAAAGTAAAAAACTTTTAACCAGTCCCTTCCTCAGCAACAACGCCAGAAATGCTTGTTGGTATATCTAATGATTATGAATAAATTCGCAAGCGCACAAATATACCGTTATATCATTTCACCCAAGAGTATTCCCAAGGGTATCGTATTTCCAAAGGAAGGAGGGAAGGTTAGAAGAGTTTACTATGCATATGAGTATATCATAAGATGAGTAGATGCACTACACAAGACAGGGGTAAGAATAATGATAGATAGGGTAGTGTGACACATATAGAAGAATCATCTCAAGATAACTAAGCTAGGGAGAAGGTCTAAGAGTTAGCTCTAGGTTCATATGTACTTCCTATATAATGCACAAATTGTACAAGCATAACATACATACATACTGTATAGGATTTAGTTCTATGCACCCAGGCACTACAGGGAGACAACATCCTTACCGGTTTGCTAGTGTAGTTGCTACTAATTTACGAACTCCTACAACGTACCCGAATGTGGGGGATTACGAAGGACGGATAGGGCTGGCACCACCTAACAACCCATGGGGCAAAGTCGTATCCAACAAAGCTAAGCAATCCAAGCACCACACTTGCATTGTTAACAACATTCCCGCTATCCTATGCTATCGTGACTAGGGCTGGAGCCACAATAGACATGGCCATTGAATTGATGTCGTGGCATAGATTGACTAGCCTATACAACATGGTATATACGCACACAAAGTATATACTATAGCATCATCTAAAGGCACACATGAGAGCATATAAGCCTATACTACGATAGCAAGGGTATACGACTAGTATACAAGTGTATAAGCCTAGCATATCAACATAGCATGGGTATAACACTAACTCATGCATAGAAGAACCAAGCATAAGACTATATAAATAAGATGAATAACTTGAATAGCATAAAGTCAACCTAGGAATTAAAGATACAAGAGTCATACCCTGAACTCCCAAGAAGACTTGGAACCTTGAGTAGACCTACTCTAGCCTAACTCCACTAACTTGGAAACTATGAGGGAGAGAGTGATTCAACTTGTGGTGTGTGTTGGAAAGGAGAGCACACCCCTCTATTTATAGGTCCATAGAGGAGGTTACATGAAGGAATGTTTGGGAAATCAACCCTAACCGACCTAGGGACACCGTCAACCATCGCTACATGGAGGCTGATCACCAGGGGAGCTAGAGGCAATTCGACCGATTGAAGGGTTTGGCTAAAGCCTTGGTGGACCTCCTCGCAACCATCTTTGCCTGAGAGTCTAACATGTGGGTCCTGAAGGTGGTGCTCGGTGTTTGACGCGGTGTTAAGGCGGTTTGGGACCATTTGTGGGCTCTTCAATCCATGTGTTGGCCATGTGGCGATCTCTAATTGGTTGGACTTGTGTTTCTTTGCCATGGGAGTGTGTTTTCTCCTTCCTTTTGTGCTTATTCACCTGCACCAAAATACTCTCCAAGGACATGTGGAACTACATTATTCTTAACTAAATATGTGTGCAAGAAATATTAATCCTCCTTTATCCATGAGAGTATTGACGGTGATATTTGTTACTTAATGACTATCAACAACAGCCTTGTTCATCCTCATAGTCCCTCACATTCGGGTATGGCGTAGGAGTTCTGAAAGATATCTTCCCTTGGCAGACCAAGGAGGGTTATTCTCCCTGTAATGTTGTGTGCTTAGAACTAAGTCATGACCATGTATTTGTATAACCCTTGCTAGTCTAAATAGATACCACTAGGACCTTTGTATGCCTTGTTCCCACTAACCTTAGGTTTATTCATTTATTCTTTATTCATGACATGGGCTTGTGTGTGTGTCACATTACCCTCATATCTTTATCATGGCTTACCCCTATATGAACTTTGGTCTATTACTTAAGCATATTGTCCTTAATATGTATCTAGTAAACCCTTTTATACCAATGCCATCCTTTGGGAAAATACAAATAACGATATCCTGAATACTCTCCGGGTGAAATGCTACAATGGTGTATCCATGCTCTTGCGTATTTATTCATAATGTTAAGAAATACCAACAACATCCAGGTTGCCTGCTCCGTTCGCATGACCAGCCATCCTCCTACAGACACTTACCAAGAGAACTATAAAAATGACAAGCAATGACCACAAGCAATGATGATAACCTGTAAACATGATGTGAAAGCTATGATCTCACCTCTCACAGAGCACAAAACTGAGGAGGTCACCTACCACAACCAATCACATTGTGAAAAAAGAAGAGCTAATGAGCAAAGGCCTTATGGGGGCACGCCTATATATAGAAGCACCATGCCAGATCAATAACGCTGTGCACCTTCTCGCAGCTCATGGGATTACAGTAACTAGGAAAAATACCTTGGATGCTTAGAATATGCAGGCCTACACTGATCAGAAATACTGCCATAAATATAGAGTGGAATATGCAGTCTTTCATTCACACACCTCTCACGAGTAGGCACGCAAAATATTCGGCTGGTACACATGTACATTCTGGTTAGGATAAAAAGCAGGAAACACCTTACATGCGCATGAGTTAAAAAAAACAGATGCATAGGCATTATTGTTGGAGAAAGTAGTAGTTCTTCTTTGTGGCCAATGACTTAAAACACACCCTGGTTCACTGAAGCATGGGCCTTTTCCAAATATTCATCTCTAGTCTATGTTGGATTCAAGATGAAACACACCCATCTTTTCTAACAAATGAATCCGACAAGAGTGCACAATCTTGTCAATGACCCCGGAGAAAGTGCAACTTACAAAATTTTCATTTCATGCCCACGAACTTGAAAGCGGAATCTTAAATTTTGTATTCCCTCGCCCCCTCCCCCCAAATCATAAAAACATGGTTACGACAATGCCCCTCCAGACTCCCACCTTGTATTTCCAAACTCAGCACTCTCCTCTCTACTGGCTATAAAGTCCAACTACATCTGCGGTGGCGGCTGACCTTGGCAGCCATGGGGTACCTCAGCGGTGTGGCAAGCCCCACGTGCGGCATGCATCAAAGTGTGAGATGGTCCACGGCAGCCCCACGGGCGGCGTGCATCAAAGCATCCTTGCAGTGGCTAAGCCCATGCTGACACATTTGAGCAGTTGAGCGAGGATGCCGTGCAAGCACCGATTGCCCCATCTAACCATGTGCCACAGCATCTTCAAGTTCCAACAGTAAGAATCTCATTTCTTTTCTCTGTAGTCCTCCAATTTTTGGAACCTTCTTTTCATTATCGAAGAGAACTTTGCTCAAGTTTATTTTTTTTTGGAGCGAAGCCTAGTTACGCCTAGAGCTAGCCACAACCTCATGCTGCTAGAGTATTGTGTTAGATTTGAGCTCCTTCTCTTAGCTTGGCCGCTCTAGATATCTCTGCAAGGCCGCCATCTACAATTTTGTGGACATAGTACATTTTGTTCCTTATATCTAAGACAACTAACCAAATATTTTTTGTGCAGAGCCTAGTTTCATATTCCTGCATTGCTAAAATTCAATCACATGTCGTGGTATGTAACTAAACAAGTGATTATCCTACTTATGTATTCTTTACTTTATTCAGTTGCTTTATTTAATATTGGAGTTTGATTCCAGCTCCTTCCATTTGTCGGCTGAAATAATGAAAATAATCCTTGGGTTTGTAGTACCAAATCCTGGTCCTCAAGATTTACAGTCAAGTCCCTTCCTTGATTATGTGGCCGTGTAGCCAGCCTCAGCTACAAGATCAAGATGTCAAGTTTCTTTTGGAGGGCTGCAAGAAGCTGCAGAACTAAGACAACAAGTTGTTGAATAGGAGCAAATGTTGAGCATCTTGAAGATGAAGCCTACATCAATGAAAATGCAGTCTACGGAGATTGAGAGTTTGAAGAAAGTAGTAAAACAAACTGAATACCTTCTTCGTCAACTACTAAACTTCAGAGGGGTAAGGTTAATGTCATTCTTGCATCTACTCATGTTCTCTAGCTGCTTAGGCCAACTTTGTTCTTAGTCAAAGAGATATCATGTGCTTGTTCTCTGGACATGAATAGTAATGTGTGAAGTGTGATGAGAAACATGTGGTATCTACCAATTATTTGGGCTGTCAATTACAGAATTGATCTGTATATAATATTAAATTAGATTATATTTTAATTAAGCTACCTGGGTTATACCAAAAATTATTGGGCCTGAAATTTTGTGGGCTCATCCCTCGGTCCATTATTTTATGGGCCTAAACAAAGTTACGACGACAACAAACGTTGAGTTAAATCCATTAAGAATTGGGCCTAAACAAAGTTATGACATCAACATATGTTATGCTAGCTCGAATAAAAATTGGGCTTAAACCAAACTCGATCCAACAAGAATTGGGCCTAAACTAAGTTATGATGATAGAAATTATTGGGCTCAGCCCAACAAGAATTGGGCATAGATCAATTTATTACGAAATAGTTCGTCACAATTGTCACGCCACATCGGACGCCACATAGGATTGTGGTCCAACGTGGCATGCTATGCAGGAGTCAGTTTACAACATTTCTAGTGATGTTGTGTAATTGTCATAATCTTAGTGAGGCACAAAATAAGTAATGTCACTAGTCGTGGTTTGTGATGCTCGATTAATGATGAACAGTTTTCATCACTAAAAATCTGTTTATGACACATTTCGATTCATCACTAATCAGCAATCCCTTCTAGTGCATGTCATTTTCATCCATGACCCCCTACAATTTCATTGAGATTTGAGAATGTTGGCGTGGAATACATAAGCCAAGAAAAGATAGAAAAAGAAACAAAATAAAAAATACAAATCATGTATCTCAAGGAAAAAAATAATTGTTTAAATTTTGGAACAAGCCACACAATTTTGAAAAACAATATGGTGGAAGCAACTAGAATTATTGACCTCCACGTTCATCACTTCCTCATCATAGTCTAGTGTGCTCCATGCAAAGAGCCTGATTGGTTGGTGTCCAAAATTTTGCCATACTAAAATTTGAGCGGGCCAAAACATGGGCTTGCCATACCAAAATCTGGGTAAAAATTATAGAATAGGACTTGATTGAGTGCCAAAGTTTATTGGCTTGGCCTCTTTTGGCAGGCCAAATTTTGAGAGCAAACCAATCAGACCCCAAGAGCTACCTTCCAATCACTTTTTTTCTATAACAGCTTTCGTATGTTCACTAATTAACAACTTATGAACAAATAATATACTTCTTAAACCTGAGGTTCAGTGAAGAAAACAACAGTGCACGTTCTACCTTTTAAGTGAAAAAATATGGTATGAAGAGGATGAAACAAAGACACGCGGTGTGTCATTCAAGGGCCACAATCCCACCAACACGACAAGATTGCCCCTCACCTAAAATAGCAATATCCAGAAAGAAATTTAGCAAAAGCAAACAAAAAAAGGAGAAGCAGAGAAGTAAACTCAACGTTGCAAAGCCTCCATCCATCCATCCGCCGGTCGCCGCCTGAGCCCATAATTTTTGTCGCTTTACGGGGGTGTGGGTGCTGCTCGCGAGCCAGCCGGCTCCCGCGACCTTATCCACAAGACCCGCTACCGGCTTACCGCTAGCTCACGACAAGGGACGGACCACATGCCCCTCATCTACCACGGGTGCTAAGGCGCGCGACGGGACGGGAATACGAGATGGGTCGGCGTCCATGTCATCGCCAACGCTAGCTGAGTAAGATGCATCGCGGACGCATCAGATGCATCCAATGCAAAGGTTAAACTGCAAAAACCGCGGGTGCAACTGGTGAGTCCGCGATGCATCCAACAGCTTGTATGTGTCGGGTGTACGGGAGCACCAGATGCATCCGGAGCACCTGATCTACTCTCCGTGGTGCACGGGGCCAGGGGGTCGGGCGTGGTGCGCGAGCGGCGGACCCGCGCGTGAGTTTGCCTACTGGGTCGATGGACAAATCCGTCCGGAGTTATTCTTCTTCTAATGAAATTTTATTATCACAGTATAAGGAACAAGTAAATCTTAACAAGAATTGAGCAAACCAATCTTGCCATACAAGAATTGAAAAAATAAACTACAAGAAAAATTAGCCACTCAAATTTTGTAGTACCCGTAAGATATGAGATTGTTAATATCTTGCAACAACAAGTTGTACCCATTTTCATAGTTGAGGGTCTTGAAATTCTAACATATCTATACCTATACTAATTACGGACTTTCTAGCCGTCAGCCACGTTAATAAGAGAAAAAGAAAAATATCTAGCCGTCACAGACTTTCTAGAAAATCCCACTTTAAGCAGAGAAAAAGAAAAATATCTAGCCGTTAAATCAATCCTCAATGGTTTAGATGTAACATGTGAGTTCCACAGAGCCCTACCCCGTCCATTGTCCTTATAGTTGTAACAAAAAGGAAAGCAAACAACTCCTATAACTCGCGAGTGACAGTCAATCACTCGGATTTTACCGAGTCCTATTAAGCATTGTAGCTATTCGACCTATCAGACTAGTTTTCAGATTAAAGGTACTATATTCATGCATCTATGGTTTCAATCAACTCCTGGAACGTAAATGCACAATCAAAGCAATCAACTATAGTGCAAGTATTAAAGGTAGGAAATCATGCTCCGAGGCTTGCCTTCAAGCGGGGCAGTAGCAAACTGGTCTTTGGTGTGCTCGGGCTCGGCTCCTGCAAGCGGCGGCTCAGCTACGGCTCCTTCTTCCGGCGCCGGGTGAAGCTCGTTGGTTCCGTCTGTGAGGTTCAGCTCTACACGAAACGCAATGCATCAAGTCAAATTCTCAACTTTTTCATAGAATGGAAACACAAATTAGTGGTGAAGAAGAAGAAGTTATATAAGCCACATTCACCTAAACAACATTCTAAACTTTCTTTAATTATTTACATGAAGAAGGTGGGGTATGGTATAGACCGGGGGTTTGTTTGATGGCGATTGTGTACATGTACGTAACACCACTTTGTTAAGCTTTAGATCGGAAAGTTATCCTATTTCTGAATGTTCTTTTGTATCTCTTCCAATATAGCCTTTATTACCTTAAGGTAGCTGGTATTTAACAATTTTTGCAAAAAGGTATCATTTTCTATGCCTTTACCCTATTTATTCTTCTCTAAATAGGGAAGTGGTTCACCTATTTATTTCTGGTGGTTTCCATATTTTTCCCATAAAGGACATTATACCACTGACTTAACCAAAAAGTTTTCATATTTTTATCATCGGCTGAATTATTATGCCAAAGATAAAAACAACCTTATATACACATGGTAAAACTAAAACAGGGAGTTATACACCTGAGCCAGCACCAAAACATTTTTCCTAGCTTCTATTGCTTAGAAGAAACATATGAGAGTTGGTTTCATATTTTTATCATATTTCTACGATTTGTTATGATTTAACTGGATTAAACGAGAATTAAAACATACCACATTAATTCCAACAGTGACATATGCCAAAAGTATTTTTATTAAAAACTACTCTTTATTCTGAGCCTAGCAAAATTGGTTTGGCATTTTTCCTGAGTTTTCTACGAATTTTGGTGAATTTCCAAAGTTAAACACATTTTTTGCCGATTAAAACATTTAAACCGAGGTAAACTTGTGGACTAGCCCCTAGGTCTAGGGTTTAATCACATAAAGGTCCTGGTTTTTAACACTAAGGCCCCTGGTTCACCTTTTCCAAGAGCAATTGGGTCCCCGGCGGCGCACAGCGGCGAACGAGCAAGATCCCGGTGATGTGCCGGCGACCTTGGGACGGTGTGTGGTCAGGAGGGCTTACGGGCTCACCTTAGTCCAGTTTGAAGCGGTTGGGGGCGATGGGGAGGCTTGGCCGGGGCGGAACGGCGAAAGGTGGAAAGCTTCGGGTGTCGGCGGAGTCCGACGGTGTTCCGGCGGCGGTGGTGCTTCTCGCGGGCAACAAGCAGGCGCTAGAGCTGTGCGAGAGGTTGCCAATGTAGCTGGTGGTGTTAGCAAGGCACGGGGTTGGGCGGAAGGGGGAGCTCCATGGAGAGGGTGTGCGGCGGAGCAGGGAGTCAAAACAGGGGAGGCGCGGCGAGGTTCGAGTGAGCGGGGAAGGGGTGCCGGCAGCGCTGGGCTCCTATTTATAGGGCCAGGGCCGAGTGGCGAACGAGATGGGGTCGTGGCTCTGGCGGACGGGACTGAAGGGAATCTAGGGTGCTGCAATGGCCATTAATAGCGGCGGTGCCATTGGTGGACAGAGGAGAGGGACGGCGCGGCAGGCGAGGGCACTGCAAGCGAGGTGGACAGGCGCGGGCGGAGCGAGCGTGCGTGGGAGTGACAGCTTTGTCGGGGTGGTAGGTTAGCGAGGCTAGGACCGAAGCATCATGGCCGCGATGGTAGTTGGTGGAGGCGGCGGCGCACTAGTAGCGGGCGTGGGGGCACGCGCTCGATAGGGCGGGGGGTCTTGACGGGAGGGTCGGGAAGCGTTGGGGTGTGGCCGAAGGTCCTTGTGGGCGGATTGCGCGCGGGAGGCAAGGCGGCACCGGCGCGGCAGCTGTAGGGATACGAGGTAGGCTACACTAGCGCAAATCAAAATTTTTCTACCGCGTAAACCAGGAAAACTGTCGTATAAGGATCACGGGATTACCACTCGACGCACTGATGCGGAAGATGTAGATTCGTGTCGATGTAGCGAAGTCAATCAGCGTAGTCGTACGTAGTCGATCACGTCGACGTCCAGCAGCTCCTCAGCAGCTCATCCACGTGCAGCAAGATCGCCCTTGTACCGTGGCTCGTTGTCGGCTCGTCGTGGCTCGTCGGCGGCTCGTCGTGGCTCGTTGGCGGCTCGTTGTAGCTCGTCGGTGCCTCATCCAAGTGCTGCAGGCGCAACACCTCCAAGGTATCCACACGTGCAGGGAGGAAGCGTCGCAAGCCGAACTGCTAGGTCCGCGAGTTGCAACAGGCGAGGGTGTGGGAGGCGCGCGGCAGATGAGTTTCGCCAAAAGGTGTAAACCCTAGGGCGCCCCCACCCCTATTGATGAGGACATAACCTGCTCGGATACAACCACATTAGTAACTTTTGATTTACAGGTGAAACAATTCTTTACCATGATTGTATTTGATACATTTGATGAATCGATGTTGCACCATGATGTGTGTTCGTTGTCAATTTCAGAAATACATACATGGATCAAAAATAGTGTTAAACACACATGGAAGGTATGGAGGACCAAAGAAGTAGATTGGGGGCCAAGTCCAAGTATTTCCAACGTCCTCCACCAGGCCACCACCTCACTTTTGGCCCAAGGAAAGAAAGAGATCCAATCCAACACGTTTTGGCACTGGATTCGGACTGCAGCTCTACCCCAACTTGCAACGGCCGCCACGACCTCATCCGGACTCCGTTTTGGGCGTTCAAGTACTCCTTGGAATCCTTATGAAGTATATTTTCAAATGGATCTGGACTCATATCCATATCTATTCTGAGGCGGCCGCAATCACCGAAATACTACCGAGAGGTTTTTTGTCCAGAGGTGCTACGTCGTCTTATTTTGGCCCAATGGGCCGTGTATCAAGTTGGGTCCATTAGGGACATATCCTAGGGTTGGAGCACGACCCCAACACCCCCCTGGTCGTCCTCCTAGGTATTAATAAGGATTAGAACCGCCACGAACAGATTGGATTTTGTTTTGATGTAAGTTTAGCCATTGCTTCCTTGTAGACGCGTGTGTCGACTAGACCATCCGTTCTACTCGATTCGGAACCCCAACTCTATGAGTTCAGATTAGTTTTCATCTCCATAATTGCAATTTAGTTGCTTGTTCTACTTGTTCTTGCTTGTTCTTCGATTGCTTGCAGGACGAGTGCCCTAGTGGCCGGGTGATGCGCTCCACAAGATCGCGGCAGCCATTGGAGGTGGTGTATCGGTTGCTAAGGCGCAGCTTGGAAGGCTGTAGTCGGGCCGTGAACGTTGCCTCCATCCACCAATCGAGTTATCCACGCCTCTCTCATCGAAAGATTGGGAATCAACCCTAGCGGGAATCAACCCCATAGAGGTTCCTAACGGGCCTCTGGGTCCGAGGCCCATTAGTACTTCTAAACCTAATCCAACTCGGATCACATCCGAATTGGGCTTCCAGCCCTTTAAGTGTGTGACCCTATGGGGTTCGGATACGTATAGACATGGCACACGAAGATCATATCAGACGAACCATCACAACATTATATACATGCTATTCCCTTTGCCTCACGATATTTGGTCTAGCTTCAAGCCGACCGCTGTTTCTCGATCCTATGATTTGGAATCCCTTTGTAGGTTAACTCTTAACCATACGTAGCATGGCCATGCATTTTCGGATCCGATCACTCGAGGGGCCCAGAGATATCACTCTCAATCAGAGAGGGGCAAATCCCATCTTGATTGACCATTTCTCATAGCATGCTTCTTGACAAACCCGAAAGCTACCTTTATAACTACCCTGTTACGGCGTAGCGTTTGATAGCCCCTAAGTCGATCCATATCTTGAGTACATGCGACAATCTCAGGTCTAAGGACAAAGCTTATATGTTGTGTAAAGAGAGAACTACTTCTCGTGTTGGGTCAGTCCTAGCACATGTCTCCACATGTGCCCACATTATTAGTTCAACATCTCCATGTCCATGACTTGTGAAACATTGTCATCAACTAATACATGTGCTAGTCTAATATTCATGTGTGTTCTCACATGAACTCCGACTAGGGACAACTTTAGAATAACCATACAAGTAAAGATTTTCACATACAATTCACATAATTGCAAATCAATTCAAGTAGCCCTTAATGGATATTCAAGGAACACAATATAAATCATGGATACAAATGGAATATCATCATCTCTATGATTGCCTCTAGGGCATACCTCTAGCAGCAGCGGCTGGCTTCGACCGCGGAGTGGCCGGGGCGGCAGCGGAGCTACGGGCAGCACGCCTGGCGTGGCCGGCGAGGCCTCGGGAGACAAGACGGGACGAAGGAGCTGCAGGGCGTCACTGCTCGCGACTGGGGGAACGTGCGCGTCGACCCATCTTGTCGTGGTTGGCGATTGGGCGAGGCTGCGCTTGCCGATGAGGCTGCGCCACGTGGTGGCAGCGCTCTGGAGCATGACGCATGCGCACTCGGGTGCGCTCTGACCGATGGATTCACAGGATCTTTTGCCGGGCCTGTTTTCGAGCCTCTGGATCTCCCTATTCTCAAACCGCACCACGTTGACTCCCTTTACAAAAGTTGTAGTACACAGACCAAAGTCCAACTTTTGTAATTTGACCGAGTTCAAAATTGTGGTGGATTTGGAGATTCAAAACTCCAAAGTTTGAAGGAACGCCGGTTTTCAGGACTTAGAGAAAAACGACGGCTTTGACTGGTTTTTAGAGTTCTGGGCTAACTTGAGCTGCAGTTTTGAGAAGCTTCGGAGGTGAATTGGACCAAGGTCCAATTAACAAAGTTGTTGTAGAAACTTAGTTCTCCAACTTTTATAAAGGGATTTTCTGATGTTCTGTTCAACATTTAAGAGATAAACCTGCCCTAAGGCGCCAGGTCGGGCTGATTTCCAGACTAACTGACTTTGATCTGGATTTCGAAGGCTTTCTGGATAGATTTCAAACTTGCTCCTTAAAGAAAAGTTGTTAAGATCCCGAGGCTCTAAAACTTTGGTATAGGGCTCAGCTCGAGTTGACTTTAGAAATGTCAAAATAGAGAGCCCCAAAGTTTGGACTTTGCGTGATTTAAAACAAAACAGCACAGATTGGTATTTCGGATTTTTGAAGGGCTTCTGCTCAGATTTAGGCAAAGATGCAAAAGGGTTTAGGCAGTTGTTAGGAAAGTTGAGTTCTACAACTCTTAGTTGGACAGATTTTTATGTTCTTAAGAAAAAATTTGAGTTACAATTTGGGCAGCGTGTCAACCTTGTGAGGGGCAAAGGGGTACTTTCACTTGCCTTTTTGTTGCCCAAGTTCTTCTTTAAGCATTAATGACTTTATTTAAGATTGAAACATAGCTTAGTTAATCTAGGTTATTACACCAAGCGCGGTTGGAGCGGTCAGACCGGTCCAGGCGACTGGTCAGACCGGTCAGGCCTTTCAGGCCGGCCAGCTGACCGTCAACCCTGAAACGCCAGTGCCGATCGTTGTTGTGCCCAAATCGGTCGCTTTTGGTCATGTTGTTGAGCTTGGGACTAACCGATCCTAGTTTGGCACGATAGCATACATGTCGCCTCTGATCCCCAACAACGTTGTTGCATCTAGAGGGGTTTCAAATGACATGTTTTTTGATTTACACCGCATTCAGAATGGTCTTCCACCCCATGCGAGTACCGTGAACCCATCGGCCCAAGAGTACTTAGAATTGCCCTCCCTTCGTGAAATTAGAAAATTTAGAGAGGAGGTGTTGGCTTTGATGCAGAGTAAATACAACATATATACTGGAAGTTCGAAATTATATCAAAAGCCATACCAAGCTGATTTTGACTATGTTCCCTACCCTGTCGGTTGGCACATGCCCGAGTTTGTTAAATTCAGTGGCGAAGATAATCGGACCACTTGGGAGCATATTAGTCAATATCTGACTCAAATAGGTGAAGCGGGTTATTATAATGCTTTGCGTGTTCACTTATTCTCTTTGTCATTAACTGGAACCGCTTTCGCTTGGTATTCATCCATAGCTCCCGGCTCTATTGATTCGTGGGAACAATTAGAGCAAAACTTTCATGATCATTTTTATACTAGGAACTTCCAATTAAAGCTAACAGATTTAACATCGGTTAGGCAAGGCAAGGAAGAATTTGTTTTTGATTATATAAGACGATTCAAAGAAACTGAAAACCGATGCTTTAACTTGTCACTTTCAGATAGTGACAAGTCCTTATGAAAACCGATGCGCTTCAAGGTTTGAAATCCTCTATTAGGGATCAGCTAGAAGGTTTTGAACTTCACACCATTGCACAAGTCCTTATGAAAGCTTCGACAATGAAACTTAGAATTGCTAAGGAAAAGGATAGCGGTTGCAAGGTGCCTGCTACCTTCAAGTGGCTTGCCTTGACACATTGACATGTGTCGCACTCCGAGACATAGCGCGCAATTTTCGGCTTCATTCCACTCCACCAAAAAGTTTGACGGAGGTCATGATACATCTTATTGCTGCTGGGATGAATCGAGAACTTGGAGAGATGTGCTTCATCTAGGATTTGCTTCTTAAGATCTAGGTTAGACGGGACAATGAGTCGGTTCTCATAGTACACTCTCCCATTTTCATCTTGTCGGAAATGCTTATACCCCTCATCTCTCTGTGCAACTTTCTCATTAATCAGTTTTATTTCTTCATCTTCTAGTTGTATCAGCCCAATTTGATCCTCTAAGGTAGATTCAATGGAAACATGACCTAGGGTGCCATGGGGAATAATTTCCAATCTGAGTTTTCCCATTTCATGACAGATGGTGTCTATGAAGTTGGTTGCCAACAAACAATTGCAACGGGCCATGCGGCTAAGAGCATCCGCTACTACGTTGGCTTTGCCAGGGTGATAATGCACTTCCAAATCATAATCTTTGATTAGTTCTAACCACTTTCTTTGGCGCATGTTAAGGTCTGCTTGAGTAAAGATGTACTTGAGGCTCTTGTGATCGGTGTAGATATTGCAGTGAGTGCCCATCAAATAGTATCTCCATATTTTTAGAGCGTGAATCACTACTGCCAACTCAAGATCATGTGTAGGGTAGTTCAGTTCATGAGGCTGTAATGCTCGTGAGGTATAGGCAATGACTCGGTTGTCCTGCATAAGAACACATCCAAGTCCAGTGCCGGAGGCATCACAATACACGTCGAACGGCTTAGTAGTGTCAGGTTGAGCTAAGACTGGGGCAGAAGTTAAGAGTCTTCTCAGGGTGTGGAAGGCTTCGTCACATTTATCACTCCATATGAATTTGGCTCCTTTCTTTAACAACTCAGTCATCAGCTTAGCCATTTTTGATAAATCTGGAATGAATCGTTGATAATAGCCTGCTAGACCAAGAAAACTTCGGATTTGACGAACCGAAGTGGGTGGCTTCCAGTCCATGACCTCTTGCACTTTGCTGGGGTCGACTGCTAGACCATCTTGAGAGATAGTGTGTCCCAAGAATTTAACACTTGCTAACCAGAACTCACACTTGGAGAATTTGGCATATAATTGATGATCCCTTAAGCGCTGAAGAACCACATGAAGATGCTCAGCATGTTCTTCTTCATTCTTCGAGTACACCAAGATATAGTCAATAAATACCACGATGAACTTGTCCAACTCGGGCATGAACACCGAATTCATGAGGTACATGAAATAAGCGGCTGCATTAGTGAGTCCAAAAGACATAACCAGGTACTCATAGAGTCCATACCGTGTGGAGAAGGCAATTTTGGGAATATCACATGGTCAGATCTTGATTTGAATATAACCAGAGTGAAGATATATCTTTGAGGATACTCTGACTCCAGCTAGTTGATCTAACAACACATCAATGCAGAGAAGAGGGTACTTATTTTTTATAATAACCGCATTGAGAGGTCGGTAGTCCACACACATGCGTAGACTCTCATCCTTCTTCTTTACGAACAAAGCTGGGCAACCCCATGGTGAAGTGCTGGGGAGAATAAATCCCTTTTCCAAGAGTTCATACAGTTGGGTTTTCAGTTCTACCAGCTCGGTGGGTGGCATCTGATAGGGCCTTTTTGATATAGGTGTTGCCTGGCTGTAGCTCAATAGCAAACTCAATATCCCTATCAGGTGGCATGCCGGGCAAATCATCCGGAAATACATCGAGGTACTCACGGACAATAGGAATATCTTCTAGCTAGGTTTCCGTCACAGGATATGCACAAGGATTTACGCACTTTGGGTGGGACAAGTGTAAGGTAGAGTTGCCGTGTAGGGGTGAATTTATGTGGACAGCTTGAGTAGATATGTCTAGTATCACCTGATGTTGGGTCATCCAGTCTATACCCAAGATGATGTCTATCCCCTCTAGGTCAACGATGATGAGGTTTTCCTTAAAAAGGATTTTCTCTAACTTGATAGGTACAAGATTAATTATTTGTCTGAAGCTATTTTCCCAACCGGGGTTGAGATCATATACAACCCTTTTGTGTGATCCACGCTCAACCCACATCTCTCTCTTACCAGTCATATTCCCAATGAATCTATGAGATGCTCCTGAATCAAACAAAATAAGAACAGGTTGATTATGAACAAGGAATGTACCCGTCATCATTGGCGCACCTTCTAGGAGTTCTGTCAGACTGGTGAAGTTTAATCTCCCTATCGGATCTGCACCTTGGGCTTCTTTCCCTTGTTGGCCACAGTATTACTCTGACCGGGGTGCTAATTCTTGTTTCTGGGGCAGTCCTTGGCAAAGTGCCCCACGTTGCCGTAGGTGAAGCAGCGGTTACCATTCGCAGGGCGCGGCAGCGGTGGAAGGCTGGGCCGGGGCGCCTACGGCTAGAAACCAGGAAAACGAGGTGCTGCTGGTGGTGGAGGGCAAGCAACCCATCTCCCAGGCTATTTGGGCCTGCGAGGTGCTGGAGGGGGAACCATTCTGAACTTCCTAGAGGCTGGCTAGGTGATACCATGGGAGCTTTCGGCTTTAGGTCGGCCTTGAGGGCCTTCATGCAATCTTCTTGGGAGATGACTAGATTTACTAGCTCATTGTAGGTATCCACCTTGATGGGGTTCAGCCTTTCCTTGAGCTCGAGACTCAAGGCCCTGCGGAACCTATCCCGCTTCTTCTCATCCGTATCCACATGATAGCCAGCATAGCGGCACAGGTCGTTGAAGGCCTGCGCGTACTGCAGGACATCGCTGTTTCCCTAGGTGAGAGCTAGGAACTCATTGAGCTTACGCTCTAGTAGGCCCTCCGGGATATGATGGCCCCTGAAGGCGGTCTTGAACTCATCCCAGCCAACGACGTGATCGGCCGGTAGCATAGTGTAGTAGTGGTCCCACCAAAGACGGGCGGAACCACGCAACTGCTGTGCTATGAACCGGGTTTTATTCTGGTCTAGGCATGGGGCGGTGAGGAGCTCAAACTTGGATTCAATCATATGAATCCACGCATCAGCATCAAGTGGATCCTCCGACTTGTGGAAGATTGGGGGCTGCGTGCCCAGGAAATCCTCATATCGAGCAACCTGGGGCTACAGGGGACCTCGTCCTTCCTGCGGCAGCTGCGGCTGCTGTTGTTGCTGCCCCTGGACCAAGTGTCGCAGGAGTTCGGTTTGGGCAACTAGGACATCCGCGAGCGACGACGGAAGGGGCGGTGATGGTGGGGGTGCCTGGTTATCCCTACTGCCACTCGGGGCCGATCCGGAGTAGGTAACGCGCACCATCTGCAAGAGTATACCTTTCCATTAGCCACATAATGCGAGGCTTGCTCAATCACAAGGAACAAACATTATGTGCAGAATTATAAGCATCCATCTGGCCAATAGTAAGAAAGATAGCAATATCATCCTTTATTGAGTAGGTGTATATCTCTTCTTTGCTATGCACATGATTTCTCCTCTTTTATTGAGTAGGTGCATATCTCTTCTTTGCCATGTCAGCCAGCAGTTAGACTGCTCCCGTGTCGGTGTTTTAGACCGGCAACCCGCCTAGGGGGTACCCTAGGTGGTCTTTTATGCAGTAAGGGTCGTCGAGAATCAAGGAATCAATGGTGACGCAAGGAATACAATTTAGACAGGTTCGGGCCGCTAGATCACGTAATACCCTACGTCCTGTGTGTTGCTTTGTATTTGATGAACTGGAGTTGTTCTTGTGTGTCCTGCCGAGCTAGGTACCCCTGCCCTCCTTTATATACTCCAGGGGGCAGAGTACTAGTCGGATTACAAGGAGGAGTCCTAGTAGGAGTACACGGGAGGAGTCCTAGTAGGAGTCCGAGTTCTTCCTCCCTTGCTAACCGAAAGGAAGAGTATCGTGATTGAATGCGAGATGAGTGCGCTGCTAAGTGGCTGTTTTTCAGCAAACTGGTCAATGGAAACCTGGTTCTAATGCGAGTTTGATAGATCCGAAAGAGCTCAAATTTTACGAGTGGTTAAAACACAAGTTTTTGCACAACTTTGGTATTCGAAGCGCACCTCAAAAATGGACAGAAGTGGGAGTAAGAGTGAAATGAAAATAGGAACTAAATCTGCCAGGATAATCATCACTAAGCTCATTTCATGACAAGTTTCTTAACACAAGAAGAATACTCAACTCGAGGCTAACCTATTACATCACCATCCAAAATATAGGTCGCCGAGGAGTACAACAAAACACCAACTCACTACAACAAAAATCTTAAAGTCATCTAGGTTGCCCACGGAGGAAGCACTGTGCGTCGGAGACGGGGCGTCACCAACTCGGGGCAGAGACTGAACCACCTCAAAGTCCATACTCGAGACTCCCTCTATCTCCTTAGGGTCTTCCTCCTCCTCTCGGGCATACACCCCAGGTCCACGAGTAGGCCTTGGACGGCCCACCAAGGGACGTACTCGGACAAGATCAGAACAAGGATGGCCGTATCCTATTTGGACTAGTCTTGTATGTTTATGGAAAACTACTCGGGCAATTACCGAGTAGAACTCTGTAATAGTACCCGACTAGGACTCAGACTTGTAACCCTGCCCTCCCGTGTATATAAGGCCGGGCAGGGACACCCCCCTCGAACAAGACCCAACAGACATACACATCTCAACATACCTCAATACAAAATCAACATACAGGACATAGGGTATTACGCGATCTAGCGGCTAGAACATGTCTAAATCGTGTTCCTTGCGTCACCATTGATTCCTTGATTCTCGACGACCCTTACCGCATAAAAGACCACCTAGGGTACCCCCTAGGCGGGTTGTCGGTCTAAAACACCAACAGCTGGCGCGCCAGGTAGGGGAGCTCATCAAGTTTCTCAGCGCGAACTCAATGGCAAAGGTCATCATCAAGCCCGTTTTCTTCAATGAAAGCGGCGCCACCTTCGTTTTCGGATCCTGGCTTTGCGTCGCCGAAGGCTCGGGGTCATTCCAGCGCCAGATCATCGACGTTCAGGAGAAGAAACCAGAAGATCTGATCAGAAAAAACCAAGATTTCAAAGTTGACGAGATCGAGTTCGACTACGCATCGGATTCGACTTCGCCTCGGACTACTCCAACCCTCAGCTGACCCCAGAACTCAGGGTCGGACTCGCTTCGGACTCGTCGATCCCAATCAGCATCCAAGTCGGTTTCGACTTCAAAGCAGTTCCCGCACGGACTCCGCAACGCAACCAAAGTCCACCAAGGTTTTCTTGCTCGAACCCAAGTCAAACTCGGGCATGACGAAGACGTCGACTCTGACTCATCCTAATCACCAGAGATACCATTATCTGGTCCAGCCCAAGGGTTGGTAATAACTTCGACATCACAAGGTTGATTCGTCCACTGGCCGGGATTGCTACCATCTCTTCTCGACCGTGAGTACGACTCGCGCCTTGTCATCCATGTAGACAACCTACCATATCAAGAAGGCGTTCCACTCACTTCCAACCACGAAGAAAGTTACATAGAAATTGCAACATCAAGCTCCGGAAGCTACTACCCAGATAGAGAGATACTTGTCATTACTCAGAATAACAACTCGGGTACTAGCCAGAATAGAACCCCCAGGCAATTAGCACAAATCGACAACATCTCTGAGGATGAGTCTACCGCTGACGCCCCTCATGGTGAAACCTCCGAGCAACGCAACCAAAGAAGAGCACGCAATACTACTCGAGCCGAGCGACGACAGTTGATGGCTACAAATATTCCTATCACAAATCTTGAAAGGGCTTTCAACGCAGTCCAGGCTCAGGAGCACAATACTCCACTCGCGGCTATCGCCTCAATCAATCTTTTAAAAACATTGATGCCTCAGGATAAGGATAACGCAGCCACAACTTAACTCGTGTAGCGCGGCAACGGACTGATCGCACAACTCGCGGAGCAAGCTTACAAGCTACTCGACAAAGAATCACCAATCCCATCTGTCCCTCGTATCACATCCCATCAAGAAGGTAGTAGGGGAGCTGCAGACAAAAATGCCGCCCCACGAAATGATGATGCAGTCAACCAACCTCGGCAACACAGCCAAGGTCCAAGCAAGCATAAAGCTCCTGCTCGACATAAGGATGTTGGTGAGGTCAGCTACACCAACTCGGTTAAAAGCATCCGCCCTACTCGGAAGATCAACGAAATGTCCAACTTCAGTGATTTACGAGAAATCCTCAACAATAGGCGCGAACGAGAAGTTGACAGCTACAACCATTTTCCTGCTTTCACAAACCGGGTAATGAAAACAAAATTACCCGATAAGTTCAAGCCAACCGGAATAACCAAGTACGACGGCAAGCAAGACCCAATTCAATGGCTATGATGTTACTTGCTAGCCGTCCAAGTAGCCGGGGGCAATAACGACACCAAAGTTATCCATTTCCCCATATGCATGGAACCCGCACCACTGACCTGGCTCGAGTCACTCAAACCCAAGTCCATTGATTCTTGGGCAGACTTGACAAAGGCTTTCACCAACAACTTCACCGGCTCCATGGCTAGACTAGGCAACAAGATCAACTTAAGACAAATTAAGCAAAAAGAAGGTGAGACCTTACGCGACTATCTGCGACGGTTCTTTGAAAAGAAGGCTACCATAGTTGACATCTCCGAAACAGACGTCATTGAGTGCTTCCAAAATGGACACTATGACCGATGAACATACCAAGACTTCGGTCACCAACGACCAGCTGATGTCAAAGAACTCAAAGTCATGGTGCAACAGTGGGCTGGTGAAGAAGACAAAGAGTGAGAATGGTTCGGTTCCCACCATAACCGCGGACGCGACAACAACCACAACAATGAACCAGATAGAACTCGGCATAACGATGCTCGGAACTCCTATCCGAGTAACCATAGTCGCAAAAGGAAGCCTGACAACACCGTTGCCGCCATGACCAGCTCCGGAAAAAAGGGACACCGCAGAAACGATGAAGAGCCAACCTTCACAGAGCTACTCAAAAAGCAGTGCCCATGGCATCCGACTAGCAAGCACTCGGCGATAGACTGCTACAGCATGCACCGAGTCATGCAAGACTTACCCGCACCACCACCCCCTGAAGAGTACACCAAGAACAGAGATAAGGGTAAAAATAAAGCCCGCAACAATGAAGATGAGGAAGGCGACTTCCAAATAGCTTCAAAAGTCGTCAACATCATTTTCGGCGGTATCCTAGGCACTGCATCCAAGAGAGCCAACAAACTCGTACTCAGGGAGATCATGGCCATCGAGCCAACAGACCCCACACCGTTAAAATGGTCAGAAGTTCCAATTTCTTTCAGCAGAAAAGATCAATGGACAAAATTTTCAGAACCAGGCCGTTTCCCACTAGTCCTGGATCCAGTTGTGGCAGGATCAAAGTTAACCAAAGTACTCATCGATGGCGGAAGCGGCTCAACGTTATCTTCGCCAAGACATTAAGGAAAATGTGCCTCGACGTTACTGAATTGCTTACCCCAACGGATTCACCTTTCTATGGCATCGTGCCTGGAAACGCGGCTATACCACTAGGACAAGTTGTCCTTCCAGTCACCTTCAGAACTAAGGAACATTACCGCACCGAGTACATCAGATTCGAGGTCGTCGACTTCGAGATATCTTATCATGCTATACTCGAATGGCCAGCACTCACCAAGTTCATGGCCATACCACATTATGTCTACCTAGTCCTCAAAATGCCAGGCCCCAAGGGGGAGCTCATGCTACGAGGAGATCTCCGGAGATCCTACGAATGCGACACCGAAGCCGTGGAAATTTTTGTGACTACTCAATCTCCTAGTCCCATGCAGCAAGTCTTCACAGCTTCAAAGAAGCTCCATCCAACCGAACTAGAGATCCCGGAAAACAAGTCGGGGTCCACAAAGGTGAAACCCGCCAGTGAGCAAGACTTCAAATCAGTCAACCTCCCGACCGGTGATCCTTCCAAGACAGCCCTGATCGGAACAGGGCTAGATCCTAAATAGGAATTCGCGCTCGTCAGTTTCCTTCGGGCTAACCATGATATCTTCGCTTGGAAGCCGATTGACATGCTAGGTGTGCCCAAGGAACTGATCAAGCATTCTTTCAACGTTGATCCCAAAGCTACTCCAAAACGACAACGACTGCGCCGGTTCGCTCAGGACAGACGAGAAGCAATCAAAAAAGAGTTAGCCAAGCTACTCACGACAGGGTTCATCAAAGAAGTCTTTCATCCTGACTGGCTCGCCAATCCTGTGCTTGTTCGTAAGAAAAACAATGAATGGAGAATGTGTGTTGACTACACCGACCTCAACAAACACTGCCCTAAAGATCCTTTCGGACTACCCAGGATCGATCAAGTGGTTGAATCCACCGCTGGGTGCGCTTTGCTATGCTTTCTCGACTGCTACTCCGGTTATCATCAGATAAGCCTCAAAGAAGAAGATCAAGCCAAAACAGCGTTCATTACGCCCTTCGGAGCTTTCTGCTACAAAACAATGTCCTTCGGACTAAAAAATGCAGGAGCAACTTATCAAAGGGCTATACAAATGTGTTTCAAAAGGCAACTTCACCACAATATCAAAGCTTATGTCGACGACGTCATCGTCAAAACAAGAAACCGGGAGGAACTCATTGCTGACTTGGAGAAAAACTTTCTCTAGTCTCCGCGCTTTCCGATGGAAACTCAATCCTACTAAGTACGTCTTTGGAGTACCTTTCGGTAAACTACTCGGGTTCATCATTAGCCATCGCGGCATTGAGGACAACCCGGAAAAAATATCTGCCATCACAAACATGCAGGCACCAGCTAGCATTAAGGATGTGCAGAAACTCACAGGCTGTATGGCCGCTCTCAACCGGTTCATCTCGAGACTTGGAGAACGGGAACTACCCTTCTTCAAGCTTCTCAAACGCCAGGACAAGTTCAAATGGACGGAAGAGGCAGATGATGCATGAACACAACTCAAAGACTTTTTGTCAAATCCTCCTGTACTCACCGCTCCCTCTCCGAATGAAGACTTGCTCCTATACATCTCCACTACTACTCATGTCATCAGCACGGCAATAGTAGTCGAACGGTCTGAACCGGGCCATGCTTACAAGGTCCAACGACCTGTCTACTTCGTCAGCAAAGTACTCTCGGACTCCAAAACTCGGTATTCACCGATACAAAAGCTCTTATACGCTATTCTGCTCACCTCCCGGAAGCTGCGCCATTACTTCCAAGGGCACAACATCACAGTCATCTCCGATTTCCCGCTCGGCGAAATTCTCCATAACAGAGGTGCCACGGGTAGAATCTCCAAATGGGCAGTTGAACTCGGAGCTCTCACTTTGAACTTCAAGCCAAGGACAGCCATCAAGTCTCAGGCTTTGGTCAACTTCATAGCTGAGTGGACTGAAAATCAAGTTCCAACACCAGTTGAACGACTAGAACATTGGGTAATGTACTTCGACGGATCCCTCAAACTTGAAGGAGCCGGCGCAGGCGTCTTCCTCATCTCTCCCAAGGGAGACCAACTCAAGTACGTCCTGCAGATATTCTGGGAAGCATCTAATAATGAAGCCGAGTACGACACACTCCTACACGGCCTTCGCCTCGCAATCTCCCTCGGCATCAAACAATTACTGGTGTACGACGACTCTCTAGTCGTTATAAACCAGGTCAATGACGAGTGGGACCGGAACAAGGACAACATGAACGCTTATTGCAAAGAAGTCCGTAAACTGGAAAACAAATTCTCAGGCTTGGAGCTTCATCACATCGTCCACGACAATAGCGTTGCCGCCGACGTTTTATCCAAAATGGGCTCAACTCGTGCAGAAGTTCCAGCAGGAATTTTCGTACATGAACTGCGCAAGCCATCCATACCTGAACAAGCCACACCACCAGTAGTCTCGGCTACTAACGTCTCTCAAGAAATCATGATGATAGAAGTCGACTGGAGGACACCCTTCATCGACTACATCAAAGATCACCAGTTACCATCCGACAAGAATAAAGCTGAGCAAATCTCCCGACGAGTAAAGAATTACGTTCTAGTCGGAGACAAGCTCTACAGGAAAGGTGCATCATCTGGAGTACTCATGAAGTGCGTCACCAGAGAAGATGGCCAAGAAATCCTAGAAGAGATTCACAGAGGAATCTATGGCAGCGACGCCTCTTCGAGGACACTAGTTGGCAAGGCTTTTAGACCAGGCTTCTACTGGCCAATGGCTCTGGCCGACGCCAAACAACTAGTTCAGAAATGCAAAGGTTGTCAATTCTTCACAAAACAACAACATGTACCGGCCTACAAGCTAGTCACAATACCTCCAACATGGCCATTTGCGTGCTGGGGGCTCGACATGATAGGTCCATTACCAACTGCGCTAGGAGGATTCAACAGAGTACTTGTGGCAATCGACAAGTTCACCAAATGGATCAAGGTCAAACCAGTCACTTGCCCCAGGGCAGACCGGGTCCTCGACTTCTTGGACAAAATCGTACACCGCTACGGTTTTCCCAACAGGATTATCACAGACCTAGTGTCAAAATTCAATAATCACGACTTTTGGGAATATTGCGATAATAGCGGCATCGATGTCCGCTATGTCTCGGTTGCTCACCCGCGAGCCAACGGAAAAGTCGAGCATGCTAATGGCATGATACTCGACGCTCTGAAGAAACGACTACACGACGTTGGCAACACCAAAGGTGGCAGATGGCTCAAAGAGTTACCCAATGCCTTATGGGGCCTACGTACCCAACCTTGCAAAACTACGGGGCTATCACCCTATTTTCTGGTACATGGCTCAAAAGCCATACTACCCGCCAACATCATGTGGCAATCACCATCCGTTGAACAATACGATGAAGAACTTGCAACAGAAACACGGCGAACAGATATAGACAGTTTAGAAGAAACAAGATGCGCAACACTAGTGCAATCTGCCAGATACCTTGACGGTTTAAGGCGTTACCACGACCGCAACGTCAAGGAAAAATCTTTCAACTCGGGCGATATGGTCCTTAAGTGTATCGAAGACACGTCAAGATTGCATAAACTCAATTCACCGTGGGAAGGTCCTTACATCATATCAAAGGTTATGGGACCCGGATCTTACAGACTCCAAGAGCTCTAAGGGGAACAAGTGCCAAACTCCTAGAATATAGAACATCTCTGTCGCTATTACCCATAGCAGCACCCGAGTAATCATTTCAAGGCAATAACTCATGACAACTACTCGGGCCAACTGCCCGACTACCGACTTCAAGATATCTCAGCCTCGACAAGGGCTTTCAGCTCAACAAGGATCATTGCCCTGGTACAAAGTCTCCGTAAAAATATTTCTTTACTAAAACAAGAGTACATCAGGTTACATACGAGTACAAGTACTTGGAACACATGAAGACCACAAGCAACTGCCTACTGGCGGACTGCATTTAAGCCTCAGGCTTTTACTATATCACAAGGTCTGCCGACCACAAGAGGAAGGTCCCACACGCAAGGAAGTTGCGCAAAACGCAGCCATGCCCAGGTACCCTACCCAAGGCAATGCCAGGAACTCCAGCATCGCCACTGCCTTGACAGCGGCAACAACAAATCCGGCACGACGCGCCTAGAGGGAACCAAGGCTGCTCTTTTGCTAGCCTCGCGGAGCCCATCTACTCTACGGCCGCACCTCCACCTCTCTCAGAGCAGGATAAAGACCGCGGCACTCATCACCCATCACTCGCAAGTTCCAGCGCGTACCCCACTGGATCACGAGCTGCAAGATGAGGTGTGCGACGAAACCTCCTACGAGGATTCTTCTAGCATCGCGGCTATCCCTACGAGCGCAGGAGTCTGTGGAGGGAAGGTGGCCTCAATCTACGAGGAATCTTCTAGCACCGGTGCACTCTTTGATGGCTCTCTACATTCAAACAGAAGCAACCGAAGGCAATCCATCGCTACTCAGGAACTTGAGTTGGTTTGCTCACCAGATGGCCCTATTTATAGCCGAAAGCCACAACTACCACCTGCGCAAGAGTTACTATGCACCCGTGATCAATGAGTCTGATGACTCCTAACTCTGCCCACGTGACAGCACTTATGCCACAACGGACAAAAGAGTGCAGTACACCCGTGCATCCACAAAGGACAAAGGAGTACAGTACACCCGTATCCCTCAAAAGACGAGTACTCAACAGCATTACGCCTACTCGACACTCGGGACTACTACAAGCCAAGCATGGCCTACATCTCGGGGGCTTGGACTACTCCGACCCCAGGACCCAGGGTCGGGCGAGGCGGAGTTTTCACCCTCGAAGGGGTCAGGCTTAGCTGACCCCAGGACTCAAGGTCGGGCGAGACGAAGCTTCTCCCCTAGAGGGTCAGGCCCAGCCGACTTCAGCACTTTGGGTTGGACAAAATGGAGTAAAATTACTTTTCGCAAGACAACAAACTTCAAACAACACATCCAAAGGCTTGATACTCAAAAGTATCAAAGTACTCGACACAAATACAAGAGTACATACAAAAGCTCAAAGCTCTTCTAAGGAGACAAATTCCGACATCTTGGATGCAATAGGCTCCGCCTCCTCGAGGTATTGTGCATATGTTTCCTCTGTGCAGTTGCGAGCCACGCCATCACCAGCTGCCGCCAAATCTGCCCTCGGGTAGTAGGACTTCATAACTACAAGAACCTGTTTGCAAATAGTCTTGCAAAGTCCCGCCACTTTACTCGGGGCAGCTCTTAGTCGCTCGACTAGCGATTGCGGCCCTACACCTTCCTCCACGGGGGCTATGGCGTTCACCAAGTCTTCGGCCGCTCCAGACAGCTCTTGGAGTTCGCCCCGAAGTCTTCCCAGGGTCTGGGCATGATCTCTGCATGCCACCATGGCCATGGCAAGCATCACACCATTTTGCATCTTTCGGTTCTGCTAATGCTCGCAAGCAGCCTGTGCTTCCGTCAGCGCGGCCCGAAGATGTTCGGCTTCATCTGCCACTCGGTCATGAGTGTTTCTCCAGTCGATGACTTGGCTCCTTGCAGCCGCTTCCTGCTTCTTGAGCTCTACAAAAACAAAGAACTCAGGCCACAGCCAACTACAGTTGGACACACCCAGAGTAGTCGAGATGCTTACCCTGATACTTCTTGTTCAAGGACTTGTAGCGGCTCTCCAATTTTTCCTGCAGAACCACGTGATCCGTGCGTTCCACAGCAAAGGACTTCGCCCCGACTTCATGAACCCGCAGAGCTTCTGTTAGTCGGGCACATTCCTGCTCCACCTGATGGCTTCTTTCCTGAAAAAATCCGAGTATGGTGTGGTGAGTTTCAAGCCTCACAACTACTCAGGTCATGCAACAAACTCAACAAGGAAATCTACCTGGAAGCCCTGGAAAACATTGATGGCCCTCTGGAACTCCAAGTCAGAGGGCAGGCTAAGTACTGGTCTTTGGGTACTCTCCACAAGATGAGGAATCGTACCCAGAGTAGCACCTACAACATTTATCATATCAGCTACCGGCTACGACTACAATAAAAAGACTACAGAGAAATACCTGGAGCAGTCGCTTGTTTAGCTTTCTCAACATCCACTATGGCCAGCGATCCGCCAGTAGATGATGATAAGGCAGCACCTCCTGAGCCCGATGCAGCGGCGGGAACCTCCACCGAACGAATTACATCTTGAAGCATCGACATAGTAGCTCCAAGACAACCGGCATCAACCTCAGGTACCTCTTCAACAGTCAAGTCCTCCAAAGGAACATATATTGTAGTCGAGGGATCCAGCACTACCCCTGTCTCTACAGGGATAGTCTCCTCTGCATCTCTGCACCAAAAAGCATCACTACATGATTTCAACACAACCCAACGTCATTCAAGCAGACAAGAAAGCTCACCGGGTTGAACATGGCGGCAGTCGCACATGCTTCTTCTCGGCAACAGGCGGCCGAGTACTAGGAGCCGCAGGAATAGCCACCGGCGCTGTCTTCTTGCCAAGGCCTACAAAACCGCAGTGAAGACTACAGTACTACTCAAACGAATAAAATCGGAAGGGACAACGCTTACCACTGGTGATCACATTGGACAGCAAAGTACAAGTAGAAAGTACTAGCGACACCTCCTTTGCAACGCCCGCTACTCCAGCAGGCAGCCCCAAGACCGCTTGGTCAGCAATGGGCGGCATGGCAGCCGATGGAGTAGGTGCTGATAGCTCGGGGGCTACTCCAGTTTCTGTTGATGGCGCCTCCTCTGGCACCATGTCAACAGACACATTACCGACTTTTGGGACGGTCACGGCCATTTCTTCAGAAATAGCCTCATCTTCACCAAGCGCCGTATCTACAGCCTTGACGAACAAAAACAAAATTCACCACATGAATAACAAGTTCAAAACCATCAGTAACAGACAAGTTCACGACTACATACATTGGTACCCCGAGACTTCTCAGGGGTTGAAGCAGACTTAGCCGCAGACATCTTGCAGACTACTCTGCGTCTCTTAACCGGAGGAGAAGGCTCGTCCTCCGACTCCTCCACAACAGCTTCCGACTCTTCTTCTGACTGCGCCAAGTAGCCGGCAAGAACTCGAGACTACAAACAACAAGTCGGTATCAGCAACAAGTATCACATAAGTCAAAAAGAGAACAAGTCAGGAGCAAAAGACATACCACTTCTGGCTCGTACCAGGCATCATACTGACGAAGGGTTGTAGGGATTACTGGTACTCCCTGCTAGTTCCTAAAAAACTTAGCCAGCAGCGCCTCTACATCATCATCGGATATGTCCTCATCGGACATACGCGATGGATCCTTCAGACCTACATACTCACTTCCCGAGTGAGCACGTTGTTGAAGTGGCTGGACCCTTCTCTTCAGGAAGCTGGCCGCCACGTTGATTCCAGTCAAACCGAGTGCCTTCAACTCGGTGATCTGCTGCATCAGGTGATCAAGCTCAGGGGTGTCCTCGGGCTCGCTCACCTAGTTTTCCGCATGCTTGGGCGCGTGACCAGTCACCACAGGCAAGCGAGGTTCATGGTTCCTGATGTAGAACCACCTTTTCTTCCACTCCCCGTGGGAGTCGGTCAGGTTATACTCAATATATGCGCTCGAGTTCCTGAGTTGGAACCCGGCGCCTCCAAAGACTTCCGTCCGTTGGGCACTCGGCTGAAGCTTACAACGGAACAGCTTCCTAAACAACTCGAGGCTTGGAGGAACTCCCAGATAAACTTCGCAAAGGTGTACGAAAATAGACATGTGTAGTACACCATTGGGATTCAAATGGACGAGCTGAAGTTTACAATACTCGAGAATACCTCTGAAGAAGTCGGAGGTGGGCACCGCCAACCCCCTTTCCACAAAATACGCGAGCATCACCGTCTCACCTGGATGTTCCTCAAAGTGCCACGCATTGGGAAACGCGGGGCGCCACTCAAGAATCTCCTTCGACTGAAGGAGCTTTGCATCGACTAGCACTTGGACAGCTTCCTCCTTCATCACCGAGTGTTGCCAGGTTGCCCCAGGCGGCGGTGGCGCAGTTTGGTTCATCGGCCCCACATTCGGCGCCGGCAGCACCAGCTCCTTCCCTTTCTTGGATTTCACCTTGCCCGTCGCCGGAGCCTTACCCTGGATCTTCTCGGGTTTCTTGCCCATCTTCTTGGTGCGCATTCGACGGACTCAACCTCAAGTTAGAAGGGGCTCACACTCGGATCTTTCTCAAAAGGCGGCCATAGCGGTGGCGGCGGCACTAGCGGCGGCGAAACGCAGAGCGGAGGTGCAGAGGAGGAAGAAAAAGAATTCTGATTACCGTACGGCGTAACAACAACCGAAAGGGGGCCTTCCAGTTTTATCTCCGCCAGCTCCGGTTTCCATGCGTCAGTTGCGCAACGGACAGATTAATCGCATATTAATTGCCTTAAACACCCAACGGCTACTCTATTCCACGGACTGCTGACCACTTCAACGACAAAGATCGCCTAAGTGCTCGGGGGCTGCGGGTATCGTACCCGTTGATCAGTTTTTTCTTTTCCCAAGATCTCCAAGGGTAAAATGGACAAAAGTTGGTTTAACCCTAAGCCTGACTCTTCGACTCAACCTAAGGCTCGGGGGCTACTCCATATGGAGTGAGATTGACATCGCACTACCATATGAAATTATTCGGGATGGAAACGACTTGAAGGAGCAGAAAGAGTACCTTCCAGCCACGCGACAATACTCGAGCACTTCAGTCTGCAACCTCTACGACTAAGCTACTCAGATAGTGCCCGCAGTGCCCAAGACTGTGGCGCACGACTACAAAGTACTCGGAGGCTTGTCGGGCATACACCCTAGGTCCACGAGTAGGCCTTGGACGGCCCACCAAGGGACGTACTTGGACAAGATCAGAATAAGGATGGGCGTATCCTATTCGGACTAGTCTTGTATGTTTATGGAAAACTACTCGGGCCATTACCGAGTAGAACTCTGTAATAGTACCCGACTAGGACTCAGACTTGTAACCATGCCCTCCCATGTATATAAGGCCGGGAAGGGACACCCCCCTCGAACAAGACCCAACAGACATACACATCTCAACATACCTCAATACAAATCAACATACAGGACGTAGGGTATTACGCGATCTAGTGGCCCGAACCTGTCTAAATCGTGTTCCTTGCGTCACCATTGATTCCTTGATTCTCGACGACCCTTACCGCATAAAAGACCACCTAGGGTACCCCCTAGGCGGGTTGCCGGTCTAAAACACCGACACCTCCTCCTCCTCCATGGGGTCATTCTCCCCCTGCTGCTCCTGTGCATGGATGGCATTGAGCTCAGCATGGTGCTCATCCAAATGCGCATTAGCAATAGCAAGCTCCATCTCAACCTCTAGCTTCTCCTCTGCAAGCAGTACCATATCGTGCTCTATGTCGGTCACCTCCTCCTCCAGCTTGGTAATCTGGGTCTCCATGTCGGAGATCTGTATACCCCTCTGGATGAGCTCGTGCGACTGTTCCACCAAGTCTCTCTTGGTGGTATTGAGATGCTCCTGGGTGTCTATAGCTATCCGAGCCAAGACAGCCATAGCTCTTCCCTGGAGCTCGACCAGTCGGTACAACGTGTTCATACATCACGTTACGGTGGAGATGGTGACCTGTGGGTGTGAGGTCACCAACAACTCCATGTTGTTCACCCTATCAAGCCAAGCTGCGTCCAGCCTGTCCCTAGCGGGGAACAAGCCAATCGGATCCAAAAGGACCTCGAATGGGTGTAGTCTACAGAACTGAGTGAGGGCTTGCAGGGCAGCGGACTCCCAAGTATCCTCGAGGGTATGACCATAGGTCAAAACCTCAAGCTAGGGCCACTGTGGCTGCGCTGAGGGTGGAGGTACGATCACACGCATGCTGCACCTTTGCATCCCGTGCTCCAGGTACTCGCGTCCCGCATAAAGGGGCGGCGACTGGTACCCAAACCACCTCAAGGTGTCCCACAAGATAGCTGGAAAACATTCGAAGTGTAGGCACGTGGAGTGGGAGGTGCTATCCACGCCACGCATCACGTGCCCAGGAGCGGCCATCTGGAACCAAAGATCGATAAAAGAAACGTGAGATCGAAACTTTGAAATGAAAATCAGATTCTGGTAGGCTAAATAAAAAGCTCATTACTCCACAAGTACTGATCCATAAATTCCCAAATTTTACCAACATTCCCTTCTAATAATTGGTAACAAGTTTGGTATTCAGAAGTGGAGTGAAAACAGATTCTAACAGGGTGATATACTCAGATCTTTGACAGGCGGTACATGCTGAAATTTTCAGAGACATTGCGGCAATAAACTGAGCATAACTCTCAAACCAGAGATGTAAACAAGCTGAAAACTTACCACAAGATTCTTCCAACAGTGTTTTACAACTTTTCTTAAGCAGTGCCTAGCAGAAAAAGTCCTTAAGGGAGTCGAAACAGCAAGATTATCACAGGTGCACAAACTGTATTTTCCAGGGAATGAGGAATTACAAATTTCTGTCATTGCTCACAAATCCTTTGGGCAAAAATTACCAAATTTTACCAGTGGCTTAATTAAAGGTTTTTTTACACACTTTTATTATATAAAGTTTCTGGAGATAACACATGGACAACCCAAAAGATTTTGATAAGACATCATGCTGAAAAGGACAGCTAGAAAATCCTTAACGCGGGGAAAAACTTTAAAGACATGAGCAAGGTCGATTTAACGGTTTGGTTTCATGGATTTTAGTTCATGATGCATGCACGACCTACATCGTCCTCTCAACCAAAACAATTGCCAAAAGTTTGGACTTCCGTGGTTAGTGCCGGTGGCAAGGCAACAATTTCGTCGCTCCCTATAGTATCTAGTCAGGTTTCTAATATCATTTTCCCACGCGAACGTGGTTAGTGTACCTGCAGAAAAACACAATACAACATGAACCTTTTGTGCCAACATGCACGAAAGCGTCCGCATTCATTACCGTTCGCTATAGAAATAGCACCCATGCGTTTAACACTGCATGGACAGTGTAACAACCGTGGAAATAGGCCCCTTTGAATAGGACCATATAACCCTTCGCATACTCATGATGCGGAATCATCTGCACGTATCATAAACGTGGGTGAACAACCGTGATGATAGACTCGTTGGAATCGAACCATACCACCATTCGCATGAATCATCATACGGAACCTTGCACACGTATAATAAACATGGGCGAAAACAACCGCGATGATAGGTTCTTTTGAATAGAACTTCCTATCACCCCTTGCATACTCATGATGCGGAACTCGGTGCACGTATGATACACATGGGCGAAGTGCTGGAAGTCAGTAAAATAACCAATAGCTAATAGCCACCTTAAATAACCCAAAATTCCCCTAGGGCTTCTTGCACTAAGTTCATCCTTAACGATCGTACAAGATTTTTCAAATACACTTCTTGCAAGATTTTAATTTAGAAAAAAGGTGTTTAGGATCTATTGGTTTCTCTGTCTTGCTAACCTTGCTCTAGTACCAGTTGTGGCGGAACCGCTCAAATTAACTTAGCTAAAGCACAATTAAGTCGCCTAACACGCGATCATGTACTTTAATCAAGTTAACTCGGCCGTCCGTCGGATTCCATCTGATAAACCACTTCACAGGACCGAGAAAGCATAGCTCACACGAAGGTGAGTGGTTCCAGAGAATACAATAGATCATCCAAATTACGCAAGTGTATTACTTTATTACAGCATCGGGTTCAAAATTCAAACATAGTTTGCAAAGTTCTTAAGCAGCGGAAATAAACAAACGGAAGCTAAAGCCGATGCCGGACATCATGATGAAGCCGATCATGACGTCAATGATCCCGGTCCTCACCGTCTGAGGAGGGATCCCACTCGACCGTCCACCCAGGAGGAAGCTGGAGAGGCCAAGTGCCACTTGCAGCAAACTCAGCGGCATCAACATCACCTGAAAAGATGTGCCACAACAAGGCTGAGCGACTACGCTCAACAAGACTTAACCGACCGGTGGTTCTAATCCACCAACGCCTAGACATGCAAGCTTTTTGGCTCTGGGGTTTATTTTGCCAAAAGTGACTATAGTAGGTCCTTACTTTCAATATTTTAGCCACAGGTTCTAAGTTCATTTACTTGTCTAAGTTAGCAACTACACTAAACAAGCATAAGTTCTCAGACAATTAATGAAAAGCATTAATATTAAAATCATCATCAAATCTATTCTTACTCAGTGTAACATAGCGATCAAGTAGTCCCAATCTATGAGAGGTAGACGAATCGATTCGAATTTCTTAACCATACATGGCGAACCTAATCTCACGCATCCGCACACCACGAAGGGTCACTTCATTTGTCTGCCATCCCCGTCAATTCCCAGACCCGTGTCGGGCCCACTTCCCTTGGTACAAGGCTCCATAGACCCAGCCTATGCCATCATATGACCGCACTTGTCACCACATGCGGCCGCAAGGGAACTCCATTCCAGAGACAGTGGAACGAACCGCTCCTGTCCTGGTTCAATCAAGTACTAGGCTTCCCCATCCCATACTAGGTATGAGATTAGTACTTTCAAACACTTGATCACGAACACTATCACATCTCGACCTTAGTCCAATTTCATGTAGATAGACGGGGCAAACCACCGACCACCAAAATAGTTCACAGAGCCCTACCCCATCCATCATCCTTATAGTTGTAACAAAAAGGAAAGCAAACAACTCCTATAACTCATGAGTACTCGACTTTTACCGAGTCTTATTAAGCATTGCAGCTATTCGACCTATCAGACTAGTGTTCAGATCAAAGGTACTATATTCATGCATCTATGGTTTCAATCAACTCCTGGAACGTAAATGCATAATCAAAGCAATCAACTATAGAGCAAGTATAAAAGATAGGAAATCATGCTCCTGGGCTTGCCTTCAAGCGGGGTAGTAGCGAGCTAGTCTTCGGTGTGCTCGGGCTCGGCTCCTACAGGCAGCGGCTCAGCTACGGCTCCTTCTTCCAGCGCCGGGTGAAGCTCGTAGGTTCCGTCTGCGAGGTTCAGCTCTACACGAAATGCAATACATCAAGTTAAATTCTCAACTTTTTCATAGAATGCAAGCACAAATTAGTGCTGAAGAAGAAGAAGTTATATAGGACACATTCACCTAAGCAAGATTCTGAACTTTCTTTATTTACATGAAGAAGGTGGGGTATGGTATAGACCGGGGGATTGTTTGATGGCGATTGTGTACATGTATGTAACATCACTTTGTTAAGCTTTAGATCGGAAAGTTATCCTATTTCTGAATGTTCTTTTGTGTCTCTTCCAATATAGCCTTTATTACCTTAAGGTAGCTGGTATTTAACAATTTTTGCAAAAAGGTATCGTTTTCTATGCATTTACCTATTTATTCTTCTCTAAATAGGGAAGTGGTTCACCTATTTATTTCTGGTGGTTTCCATATTTTTCCCATAAAGGACATTATACCACTGACTTAACCAAAAAGGTTTCATATTTTTATCATCTCAGGCTGAATTATTATGCAAAAGATGAAAACAACCTTATATACACATGGTAAAACTAAAACAGGGAGTTATACACCTGAGCTAGCTCAGCTCCAAAACATTTTGCCTAGCTTCTACTACTTGAAACAAACATATGAGAGTTGGTTTCATCTTTTTATCATATTTCTATGATTTGTTATGATTTAACTGGCTTAAACAAGAATTAAAACATACCACATTAATTCCAACAGTAACATATGCCAAAAGTATTTTTATTAAAAACTACTCTTTATTCTAAGCCTAGCAAAATTGGTTTGGCATTTTTCTGAGTTTTCTACGAATTTTGGTGAATTTCCAAAGTTAAACACAATTTTTGCCGATTAAAACATTTAAACCGAGGTAAACTTGGTGACTAGCCCCTAGGTCTAGGGTTTAATCATGTAAAGGTCCTAGTTTTTAACACTAAGGCCCCTGGTTCACCTTTTCCAAGAGCAATTGGGTCCCGATCGGTGCACGGCGGAGGACGGGCAAAATCCCGACGATGCGCCGGCGACCTTGGGATGGTGAGTGGCCAGGAGGGCTTACAGGATCACCTTGGTCCGGTTTGAAGCGGTTGGGGGCGACAGGGAGGCTTGGCTGAGGTGGAACGACGAAAGGTGGAAAGCTTCGGGTGGCGGTGGTGCTTCTCGCGGGCAACAAGCAGGCGCTAGAGCTGCGCGAGAGGTTAGCGAAGTGCCTGGTGGTGTTGGCAAGGTGCGGGGGTTGGGTGGAAAGGGGAGCTCGACGAAGAGGGTGTGCGGCGGAGCAGGGAGTGGAAATAGGGGAGGCGCGCTGAGGTTTGGGTGAGCGGGGAAGGGGTGCCGGCGGCGCTGGGCTCCTATTTATAGGGCTAGGGCCAAGTGGCGAACAAGGTGGGGTTGTGGCTTTAGCGGGAGGTACTGGAGGGAATCCGGGGCGTTGCTGCGGCCATAAATGGTGGCGGTGCCATTGGTGGATAGAGGAGAGGGATGGGACGCGGCAGGAGAGGTCACTGCAAGCGAGGTGGACAGGCGCGGGCCGAGCGGGCGTGCGAGGGAGTGACGGCTTTGTCGTGGCAGCGGGTTGGCGTGGCTAGGCCCGAAGCGTCGTGGCCGGGGTGGCAGTTGGTGGAGGCGGTGGCGCACTGGTAGGCGGGCGTGGGGGCGCGCGCTCGACAGCGGCGAGGGGTCTTGACGGGAGGGTCGGGAGGCGTTGGGGCACGGTCGGAGATCCTGGTGGGCGGATTGCGTACGGGAGGCGAGGCGACACCAGCGCGGCAGTGGCCGGCTTCGACCGTGGAGTGGCCGGGGCAGCGGCGGAGCTGCGGGCAGCGCGCCTGGCGCGGCTGGCGAGGCCTTGGGCGAGACGAGACGGGGCGGAGGAGCTGCAGGGCGTCAGTGCTCGTGACAAGGCGAACGGGCGCGTCGACCCATCTTGTCGCGGCCCGCGACTGGGCGAGGCGGCACTTGCTGGTGAGGCCGCACCCCGCGGCGGCGGCGCTCTGGAGCGCGATGCACGCGCTCTCAGGCGCGCTCTGACCGATGAATTCGCGGGATCTTTTGCCGGGCTTGTCTTCGAGCCTCTGGATCTCCCTATTCTGAAACCGCACCACGCTGACTCCCTTTACAAAAGTTGTAGTACACAGACCAAAGTACAACTTTTGTAATTTGACTGAGTTCAAAATCGTGGTGGATTTAGAGATACAAAACTTAGAGAAAAGTTCGTAGGAACGCCGGTTTTTAGGACTTAGAGAAAAACGGCGGCTTTGACTGGTTTTTAGGGTTCTGGGCTGACTTGACCTGCAGTTTTGAGAAGCTTCAGAGGTGAATTGGATCAAGGTCCAATTAATAAAGTTATTGTAAAAACTTAGTTCTCCAACTTTTATAAAGGAATTTTCTGATGTTTTGTTCGACTTTTAAGAGATAAACCCACCCTAAGGTGTCAGGTCGGGCTGATTTCCAGATTTAGCCTGGAGTGCCAAAAGAGGCTAGGTTTACCAAACTAACTGACTTTGACCTGGATTTTGAAGGCTTTTAGGATAGATTTCAAACTTTCTCCTTAAGAAAAGTTGTTAAGGTCTCGAAGGTCTAAAACTTTGGTATAGGGCTCAGCTCGAGTTGACTTTAGAAATTTTGAAATAGAGAGCCCCAAAGTTTGGAGTTTGCCTGATTTAAAACAAAACAACACAGATTGGTATTTCGGGTTTTTGAAGGGCTTCTACTCAGATTTAAGCAAAGCACCAAAAATAAAAGTTATTAGGAAATTTGAGTTCTACAACTCTTAGTTGGACAGATTTTTATGTTCTTAAGCGAAAAATTTGAGTTACGGTTTGGGCAGCGTATCAACCTTGTGAGGGGCAAAAGGGTACTTTCACTTGCCTTATTGTTGCCCAAGTTCTTCTTTAAGCATTAATGACTTGTTTTAAGATTGAAACATAGCTTAACTAACCTAGGTTGTTACACCAAGAACGGTTGGAGCGGTCAGACCGGTCCAGGCGACTAGTCAGACCAGTCCGGCCTTTCAGGCTGGCCAGCTGACCGTCATCCCCAAAATGCCAGTGCCGATCGTTGTTGTGCCCAACTCGATCACTTCTAGCTGTGTTGGTGAGCTTGGGAGTAACCCATCCTCGTTTAGCATGATAGCATACACATCGCCTCCGATCCCCAACAACGTTGTTGCATCTAGAGGGGTTTCAAATAACGTATTTTCTGATTTACATCACATTCAGAATGGCAATCCACCCCATGCGAGTACCGTGAACTCATCAGCCCAAGAGTACTCAGAATTGCCCTCCCTTCGCGAAATTAGAAAATTCAGAGAGGAGGTGTTGGCTTTGATGCAGAGTAAATACGACATATATACTGGAAGTTCAAAATTATATCAAAAGCCATACCAAGCTGATTTTGACTATGTTCCCTACCCTGTCGGTTGGCACATGCCTGATTTTGTTAAATTCAATGGCAAAGATAACCGGTCCATTTGGGAGCATATTAGTCAATATCTGGCTCAACTAGGTGAAGTGGGTTATTATAATGCTTTGCGTGTTCGCTTATTCTCTTTGTCATTAACTGGAACCACTTTCGCTTGGTATTCATCCTTAGCTTCCGACTCTATTGATTTGTGGGAATAATTAGAGCAAAAATTTCATGATCATTTGTATACTGGGAACTTCCAATTAAAACTAACAGATTTAACATCGGTTAAGCAAGGCAAGGAAGAATATATAAGACGATTCAAAGAAACTAAAAATTGATGCTTTAACTTGTCACTTTTAGATAGTGATTTAGCCAATCTTGTGCTTAAGGGTTTGAAATCCTCTATTAGGGATCAGCTAGAAGGTTTTGAGCTTCACACCATTGCACAAGTCCTTATGAAGGCTTCGACAGTGGAACTTAGAATTGCTAAGGAAAAGGATAGCTTCAAGTCTCGTCGGTCTAATATGCATGTCGTTGAGTATGATTCCGATAATTCGAACGATGATGACAATGAAGTTTATATTACTGAATTTGTGTGGCCTTCTAAAGCTAAATCTTGCTCTTGTGCATCTCTTAAGCCGACCCAAAAGAGTCAGCAAGAAGAAGTAAAATTTACTTTCGATGTTTCCAAGTGCGATCGTATTTTTGATAAGTTGCTTAAACTTGGACATCTAAAAATAACTCATACCATGCCTCCACTTGAGGAACTGAAAAGAAAAGCATATTGCAAGTTCCATGATTCTTTTTCTCATGCTACTCACGATTGCAATGTGTTTCGTCGATAGGATCAATCGGCTATAAATGAAGGCCGAATGACGTTACATGAAATGCAACTGGACAAGGCACCGTTCCCTGTCAACACGATGGATATTCAGCAGCCCAAAGTGTTAGTTCGGCCGCATCAAGCCAAAGCAACTAAGGGTAAAAATGTGGTGATCGGGGAAGAGAAACCCGATTTGAGAGGCAAAGAGTTGACGAGGGAGGTAGTCTACGAAAAAACTCTACAAAGAATTATTCAAAATCACTATGAAAGCCTCTGGACACGAGGGGCAAGCATCGCACGCAACATCTGGTCAAAAGCCGCTCAAACCTGCTGGTTAGGTTGGACCGATCAGACCGGTGTAGAGGACCGATCAAACCGGTCTAACCCAAGGCTGCCCCCAAATATTGAAACCTAGGTGCCGGAGATCGGGACCTGGAAGCTCAACATGGAAAAAGATCAGGGGAGCAGCCCCAAGGAGAAAGTTACCTTTGATATGCTTCTGAACAAATATACCAAAGGAAAGGCCGTTACAAGTGATCGGTCGGTAAAAAAGAGAGTGAGGTCACCTACTCATCAAGGAGGACAAGGCTCACCACTGAGAGTGGTTGTTAGGCAGAGAGGTGATCAAGTTCAACCAAGGCGGTACCCCTCCACATCTTGGGCTCCTCAGACGTCAAATCCTCTATGCCTGGTGTGGGATGATGATGGGGTGATGTGGGTGCCCTATCAATCTATGCAGCAACCATCTTTCCATCCTGGATGGGGAGGCTCCAGAAAGTTAGTTTTGGACAGGATCTCACACCCCGCGCATGGCCGATGGACACATTGCTCATCTAGTCAGTGTCAGCAGACCTGATCGGTCAGACCGGTCTACCCTGACCGGTTAGACTGGTCTGTTCAGGCACCTCGCGTTTCTCCTCCAAGGCAGGTGTATCATCCTAAAAAGGAGGAGGAAATCCACAAGATGAAAGTAGACCCAGAGAAGGATAGAGAGGAAGCTACTATCTAGATTGGGTCTATGAAAATTCCTGTCGAAGCTGATACGGAAAGGCCGGTTGGTGCAAGTGATCTGGTCACATCTCCTATTCAGAAAGTATCCTCTGCCAATGATCATGAAGCTAGAAGCAGTGGGTCGAGTTCTAAATATTTCCTACCAAGGTGGTGCCCTCCCGGGTTGACTCGCACACAAAGGAGGAAATTGCAGAGGCTAAGGTTGCAAGAGAAAAGGGAACAGGAGCTAGAGAGACAAAGGGATGAGCCGTTCAACAAGTACAAGCCCATAGCACCTCAGAAGAAGGAGTGGAGAGCAAAGGCCGATGCCCCGGCTCCACTGGTCAGATCGGTCGGGGAACCGGTTAGACTGGTCGAGGTGTCTGGATCAATACCTGAACCAGGCAGACCGATCCAGGAACCGGTCAAACTGGCCCTCTCAGAGACTTCACCTGATTTCGCTCTTTCTGATCCTATGGCTTGTGACAATGAGTTGACATTAGTCCGTGAGACAGAGGATAATGAACAACTTATCGATTACAGTGTTTCACCTGAGAGCATGACATTGGATATAAATGTGGTTCATATGTCGATGGATGGTTATGCACTCTCGGAGGAGGATTTGGCTCACCCTGACATTGGGCCTAAGGAAGTGGTGTTCCAAAATCCTAAAGCCACTAAAAATCATCTGAAGGCACTATACGTGCGAGGTCATATCAATGGACAGCCAATTTCTTGAAAGTTGGTTGATGGAGGGACAATTGTAAACTTGATGCCCTATTCTTTGTTCAAGAAATTGGGAGGTTTAGATGAGGAGCTGATCAAGACCAATATGACCATCAGCTTTGTGGGAGGAGGCGAGCCTATGGGAGCTAAAGGCGTCATCTCTATGGAGCTCACCGTTGGGAGCAAGACGTTGGCTACCGCTTTCTTCGTCGCCGAGATCCAAGGTAACTTTAGCTTAATCTTGGGTCGTGATTGGATTCATGCGAATCAGTGTGTTCCTTCTACGTTACATCAATACTTGATTCAGTGGATCGGTGATGAAGTATAGATTGTGCACGGTGATACATCGGCTTGTATTGTTGTAGCCGATAGTTCTACCATGAGTGCTCACGACAATGTTAAGTGCTTATCTAGCATAGATCTTTCTGATTGTGAGTACATTAGTTGCACAAAGGATGGCTTTGTTGCTGTTGTATTAAAGCCGATTGATGATCGGCTAGCCTATTGCATATAATGTAATGGATGTAAATCTAGAATGGTTGCAGCAGAGGCTAGAACACTATCTGGCGCAAAAGAACGATATGTGCGAAGCCATTGAGGCCCTTGATGATGTAAGTACATTAGGACAGGATTTTAGGTCGGCCGATCCTTTATAGGAAGTGGATATTGGTGATGGTACTGTACCAAGACCAACATTTGTAAACAAAAATCTTGAGCCTACTTTTAAGGCCGATCTAATAAAATGATTAAAAGAGTATATTAACTGTTTTGCATGGAATTATAATGAAATGCCTGGTTGAAGCCATGAGCTAGTTGAGCATTGGCTGCCTATCAAACCTGGTTTCAGGCCTCATAAACAACCTGCTAGGCGTTTTAATCTTATTATTTATGACCAAGTAAAAGAAGAAATCAATCGGTTACTTGATGCTAAGTTTATTAGGCCTTGTCGATATGCTGATTGAGTTTCTAATATTGTGCCTGTTGAGAAGAAAGGTATGGGCAAGCTCCGAGTATGCATTGATTTTAAAGATCTTAATACAGCTTCGCCTAAAGATGAATATCCTATGCCTATAGCTGATGTACTTATTATTATTGCATCTGGTCATAAAATGATTAGCTTTCTTAACGGCAATGCTGGATACAATCAAATCTTTATGGCCAAAGAGGATATATCCAAAATGGCCTTTGTGTATCCAGGATTTGTCAGTTTGTTTGAGTGGGTCGTTATGACGTTTGGCTAGAAGAATGCTGGTGCTACTTATCAAATGGCTATGAATTTGATTTTTCATGATTTGCTTGGAGTAGTGTGGAAGTATATATCGACGACATCATTGTAAAATCAGCCGGGCCAGAACCCCATTTGGCTGATTTGAGACTTGCATTAGAGAGGATGCATTGGTATGGTTTGAAGATGAATCCACTCAAATGTGCTTTTGGTGTATCGGTTGGAAAATTCTTGAGCTTTGTAGTGCATGAGAAAGGTGTCGAGATTGATCCTAAAAAGATTGAATCTATTAGAAAACTACAAGCTCCTACATGCAAAAAAGAGTTGTAGAAATTCTTGGGCAAGGTGAATTATTTGAGGAGATTTATTTGCAACTTGTCCGGGAGGGTGAATGCATTTACTCCTTTACTTCGGTTAAAGAATGAAGTTGATTTTACTTGGGGGGGCAAAATAGCAAGAAGCATTTGAGGAAATTAAGAAATATTTATCTTCACCGCCCGTTCTTCAAGCTCCAAAGCATGGTGTTCCTTTTAAATTATATATAGCTGCCGAAGAGGGTGTCATTGGGGCTTTTTTGACTCAAGAAACCAAAGGGAAGGAGCACGTTGTTGCCTATGTGAGTAGAAGGTTATTGGACGCCAAGACGAGGTACACTTTTATCGAAAAGTTGTGTTTATTGTTATATCATGCTTGTACCAAGTTGAGGCATTATTTATTATCAAATACTTGCATAGTAGCTTGTCAAACTGACATAATTAAATATATGTTGCAGAAACCTATTTTGAGTGGTAGAATCGACAAATGGGCTTATGCTCTCATCAAATATGATCTGGTTTGTGAACCGTTGAAATCAATGAAAGGACAAATTGTAGCTGATTTTATCGTTGAGCATAGAATTAATGAGCAACTTGATTTAGATGTCGGTTATATCACTATTGCCCCTTGGAAATTGCACTTTGATGGATTGGTTTGCAAAAGTGGTTGCGGTGTTGGTGTGGTGCTTATCTCACCCAACGGGGCTGTTTTTAAGTTTCTTAGCCGATTGGATCACAAGTGTACCAATAATCAAACTGGATACGAAGCCTTGCTATTCGGTTTGGAAATTTTGTAAGAAATGGGGGTGAAGCATGTTGAAGCTTATGGTGATTTCCTGTTGGTGGTGCAGCAAGTGTCTAAGGTATGCCAATGCTTGATGGGTTTTTAAATGCCTATCTTGATAAATGCTTACACATTATAGCTTGCATGGATGAATTTGCCATTTATCATGTACCAAGGGAAGAGAATCCGAGGGCTAATGCTCTGGCACAACAAGCGTGTGCCTATTGTAGGGATAGGAGGTAGGCTACACTAGCGCAAATCAAAATTTCTACCGCGTAAAACCAGGAAGAACTGCCGTATAAGGATCACAGGATTACCACTCGACGCACTACTGGTGCGGAAGATGTAGATATGTGTCGATGCAGTGAAGACGATCACGTAGTCGTACGTAGTCGATCAACGTAGTCGTACGTAGTCAATCACGTCAACGTCCAGCAGCTCCTCAGCAGCTCATCCACGTGCAGCAAGATCGCCTCCGGTGCCGCGGCTCGTCGTTGGCTCGTCGTGGCTCGTCGGCGGCTCGTCCAAGTGCTGCAGGCACAACACCTCCAAGGTATCCACACGTGCAGGGTGGAGCCGTCGCAAGCCGGACTGCTAGATCCGCGAGTTGCAACAGGCGAGGGCGTGGGAGGCGCGGCAGGTGTGTTTCGCCTAAAAGGTGTAAACCCTAGGGCGCCCCCACCCCTCTATTTATAGAGGTTCCTGATGGGCCTCTGGATCCGAGGCCCATTAGTACTTTTAAACCTAATCCAACTCGGATCTGATCCGAATTGGGCTTCCAGCCCCTTAAGTGTGTGACCCTATGGGTTCGGATACGTATAGACATGGCCCGAGTACTCCTACTCGTCCCAATAGTCGGTAGCGGCCTCTAGCAAGACGTGCCAACTCCTATATGCACACGAAGATCATATCAGACGAACCATCACAACATAATATACATGCTATTCCCTTTGCCTCACGATATTTGGTCTAGCTTCAAGCCGACCGCTCTTTCTCGATCCTGTGATTCGGAATCCCTTTGTAGGTTAACTCTTAACCGTACGTAGCATGGCCATGCATTTTCGGATCCGATCACTCGAGGGGCCCAGAGATATCACTCTCAATCAGAGAGGGGCAAATCCCATCTTGATTGACCATGTCTCATAGCATGCTTCTTGACAAATCCGAAAGCTACCTTTATAACTACCCTGTTACGGCGTAGCGTTTGATAGCCCCTAAGTAGGTTGATCCACATCTAGAATACATGCGACAATCTCAGGTCTAAGGACAAAGCGTATATGTTGTTTAAAGAAATAACTACTTCTCGTGTTGGGTCAGTCCTAGCACATGTCTCCACATGTGTCCACATTATTAGTTCAACATCTCCATGTCCATGACTTGTGAAACATAGTCATCAAATAATACATATGCTAGTCTAAGATTCATGTGTGTCCTCACATGAACTCCGACTAGGGACAACTTTAGAATAACCATACAAGTAAAGAGTTTCACATACAATTCACATAATTGCAAATCAATTCAAGTAGCCTTCAATGGATATTCAATGAACACAACATACAAATCATGGATACAAATGGAATATCATCATCTCTATGATTGCCTCTAGGGCATACCTCCAACAGTCTCCCACTTGCACTAGAGTCAATCTAGAAGGTACCTAATACCCATAGCTCTTACATGCGCATCATGCTTAGCCTGCGGGAGTGGTTTTGTCAACGGATCAGAAATGTTCAGATCTGTGTGTATTTTGCATATCTTGATCTCACCCCGGTTAACGAAGTCTCGAATGAGATGAAATCGCTGCATTACGTGTTTGTTCTTCTGGTGGTTCCTTGGCTCCTTTGCTTGCGCAATTGCCCCATTGTTATCACAGTAGAGATTCAATGGGCTGGACGCATTCGGGAACACACCAAGCTCAATGAGGAAATTCCTTATCCAAACACCTTCCTTCGCGGCTTCCGAAGCCGCGATGTACTCGGCTTCTGTCGTAGAATCGGCCACCGTCTCCTGCTTGGAACTCTTCCAACTAACAGCACCACCATTTAGCATGAACACAAATCCTGATTGTGACTTTAAATCATCTCTGTCGGTTTGGAAACTAGCATCGGTGTAACCTGTTACAACGAGCTCCTCCTCACCTCCATAGATGAGGAACATATCTTTAGTCCTTCTCAAGTACTTAAGAATGTTTTTCACCGCTGTCCAGTGACTCTCACCTGGATCAGATTGGTGTCTGCTTGTCATACTTAGCGCATATGAAACATCTGGGCGAGTACTTATCATTGCATACATGATAGATCCAATAGCCGAGGCATATGGCACTCTACTCATGCGATCCCGCTCATCAACAGTCGAAGGACACTGAGTCTTGCTGACATGTATGCCATGTGACATAGGCAAGAACCCTTTCTTTGCCTCTTCCATGCTGAACCGCTTCAAAACTTTGTCAATGTAAGTATCTTGGCTTAAACCTATAAGCCTTCTCGATCTATCTCTATAGATCTGAATGCCCAGAATATATGCTGCTTCCCCTAAGTCCTTCATCGAAAAACTATTTTTCAGTGAAATCTTTATGGACTCAAGCATAGGAATGTTATTTCCAATCAGTAATATGTCATCCACATATAAGATTAGAAATACTACAGAGCTCCTACTAACCTTCTTGTAAACACAAGACTCTTCTTCGTTCTTGGTGAAGTTAAACCCTTTGACCACTTCATCAAAACGAATGTTCCAACTCCTAGATGCTTGCTTCAATCCATAAATGGATCTCTGAAGCTTGCATACCTTTCCAGCATTTTTCGGATCGACAAAACCCTCGGGCTGTATCATATACACGTCCTCAACTAGGTTTCCATTCAGGAAAGCTGTCTTGACATCCATCTGCCATATCTCATAATCGAAATATGCACCTATAGCTAGAATAATCCGAATGGACTTAAGCATCACTACGGGCGAGAAGGTCTCGTCGTAGTCAACTCCTTGAACTTGTCGAAAACCTTTTGCGACAAGTCGTGCTTTATAGATGTGAACATTTCCATCCATGTCCTTTTTCTTCTTATAGATCCACTTGCACTCTATGGCTTTAACACCATCAGGCGGGTCAACCAAGTTCCAAACTTGATTGTCTCCCATGGACTCTATTTCGGATTGCATGGCATTCTGCCATTTTTCGGAGTCTGGGTCCATCATTGCTTCTGCATATGTCGCAGGCTCATCATTGTCCAACAATAATATTTCCCGCATTTCGCGGAGCCTTGCCGACCTTCGTGGTTGTGGCGGTGCTTCTCTTGCCATGGGTATCTCAACTTGTTCTGCTACGTTAGCATCACTCATTGATTCTTGCCCGATCGGCACATCTTGAACTTCTTCAAGATGCACTGTCTTTCCACTCTTTTCTCCTTTGAGAAACTCTTTCTCTAGGAAAATCCCATTCCGAGCGACAAACACTTTGCCTTCTGATCGGTTGTAGAAATAATATCCCAAAGTTTCCTTTGGATATCCCACGAAAATGCACTTATCCAACTTGGGTGTGATCTTGTCCAACTGAAGTCGCTTGACAAACTCTTCACATCCCCAAATCTTTAGAAAAGACAAACTAGGAACCTTTCCAGTCCATATCTCATATGGTGTCTTAACTACGGATTTAGATGGTACCCTATTAAGTGTGAAAGCTGCTGTTTCTAGAGCGTATCCCCAAAATGACAACGGTAGGTCCGACTGGCTCATCATTGATCGAACCATGTCTAACAAAGTTTGATTACGTCGCTCGGACACACTGTTTCTCTGAGGTGTTCCAGGTGGCGTAAGTTGTGGAATAATTCCACAACTCTTTAGATGATTGCTAAACTCGTGGCTCAAATACTCGCCTCAACGATCAGATCGTAAGGCCTTAATTTTCTTGCCACGCTGATTTTCAACTTCATTCTGAAATTCCTTGAACTTTTCAAAGGTTTTAGACTTGTGCCTCATCAAGTAGACATAGCCATATCTACTAAAATCATCAGTGAAAGTTATGAAGTATTGGAACCCTCCTCTAGCCGTCGTGCTCATTGGTCCGCATACATCACTATGTACGAGTTCCAACAAGTCTATTGCTCTCTCAGGAAATCCTGTGAAAGGCGTCTTGGTCATCTTGCCTAGCAAGCAAGCCTCACATGTCTCGTATGATTCAAAATCAAACGAAGTTAGAAGTCCATCAGAATGGAGCTTCTTCATGCGCTTTTCACTTATATGACCCAAACGACAATGCCACAAGTAGGTAGGACTCAAATCATTAGGCCGAGGCCTTTTAGCACTTACATTACAGACAGGTGAACCATCAAGATTTAAAACAAATAATCCATTCACAATGGGTGCAAAAGTCATAAGCATATTATTCTTAGAGATCACAAAACCATTGTTTTCACTCGCAAATGAATAACCATCCTTCATCAAGCATGAAGGAGATAAAATGTTTCGACTTAAACTAGGAACAAAATAACAATTATTCAACTCCATAATAAATCCTGACGGGAGGTGGAGTTGCATCGTCCCGACGGTCAACGCAGCAACTCTTGCATTATTGCCCACGCGGAAATCAACTTCTCCTCTTTCCACGCTTCTACTTCTTATCATTCCCTGCATCGAATTGCAAATATGAGCAACCGATCTGGTATCAAATACCCAAGAATTAATAATTGTATCAACGAGAAATATGTTGTCTATAACATTAACAACAAGCGTACCTGAGGTAGAAGTACTCTTACTTCCGCCATTCTTCAAGGAAGCTAGGTACTGCTTGCAGTTTCTCTTCCAGTGACCAAGTTCATGACAGTAAAAGAACTCTTTGTCTGGAGCAGGTCCAAGTCCAGCTTTAACCTTGGGCGGTGGGTTTGGCTTGGACGTTCCAGCCTTGCCCTTCTTCTTCCAAGAATTGCCCTTCTTCTTAAAGCTAGGCTTGTTCTGTATCGCCATCACATGGCTGGTACTAGCACTTTTCTTGATGTCAGCCTCTGCTGTTTTAAGCATGCCACACAGCTCATTCAGATCCTTCTCCGTCCCATGCATATGGTAGTTCGAGATGAAGTTCCCATAGCTAGGCGGAAGAGACGAAAGAATGAAATCAGTGGCCAACTCTTGGCCCAGTGGGAAGCCTAGCTTCTCCAACCGTTGAGTGTAACCAACCATCTTGATTACGTGTGGTCCTACTGCTGCGCCTTCTGCTAGCTTGCTCTCAACAAAGGCCTTAGACACATTGAACCTTTCAGTCCTGGCCTGTGTGTGGAACATGTCTCTAAGCGCCACGATCATATCGTGCGCCTCATGGTTTGTTTCGAACTGCATCTGCGGCTCGGGTTCCATGCAAGCAAGCATAAGGCAGCTTACTTCGAGGTTAGCATCACATGCTTTTTTGTAAGCATTCTTAGCAGCAGCGGGTGCATCATCAGCAGGTTCTTCTGGTAGTGGGTTGTCTAGAATATCTTCCTTTTTCTCAGCCCTGAGAACGATTCTCAGGTTACGGATCCAATCCGAGTAATTTATTCCATTCAACTTGTCCTTCTCAAGGACCGAACGCAAAGCAAACGGTGTAGTGCTGTTAGGTGCCATTTAATCTACAACAAAGTAATGCAAAATACACGAAGACAAACGTATCCATGATAGAGCAAATCACATTAAACTATTTTAACAGAATCTACTCCCACTAAAATCAATATCCCTCTATTGAAACTTAGTGATTCAGGATCCACAACTAACAAGTCCACTAGTGAGCTTTAGCATCACCGCTAGCAAACAAGGGAGATCGGTAAGCAACTTTTGCTAATCATATCACATATGACTCCTGTTGTTGGGTGACATCTCCATGTCTCAGCGCCCAATCGTTATGCCCTAAGGTCCTTAACCGTTAAGATGACCTCGTTAAGCAAACCAACCCTTATGCGTGTAAGTGTCCGACACAAACCCGTCTAGTCAAGGAAAACTAGTGGTACCCTAATTTCATAGACCCACCACTAATTGTACAAGACATGGGACGGTGCAAGTTTTAGTTGGGAGGGCATACTAACTTAAACTTTGTGAGGGATCGTTCTACTTCTAACATCACAGCATGCAGAAAGTAAAACATAAACAGAATAGCATTCACACAGTTGTGACACAGTATGGCCCGTTTTCATATGGTGATCTCCATCTCCATAGAACCTGTTCACCATGGTGATCTCCATCTCCATGTTCCATGTGCGCCATCCTCCTGGTGATGAATCCTCCAAGAACTAGAACATGCTATTACGCCTAATAGCTAGTAAAGAATCTAGTAATGAAGATTACATAGTTGCTTGGATCATCACAGATTGGTACGCAGACCATTAAGTACAATAAAGTGACAACACATATGGCTCCTGTCGTGTTGCCGTACGCGCGACACGTAGGTCACGAATGAGTTACACACATGCATCACATACACAAGGGGGCCATACTGATCACAAGATACATACATACATCCTGCAAAACAGAGTTAGGCGTCCTAACGTTCCAAATTTCGGATGCCCGAAACTCCATCTTCCAAGCCAAATTTAGGAAATCTAATTTTGCCGAAAACGGCAAAGCCGTTGAATTTCATGTGTAACTTTTTCTGTAGATCAATTTTCATATAAAATTTGCCCCGATCCGAGATCGTACCGAAAAGTTACAGCTGATTTACCGAAGCATGCGCATACGGTAAAAATCCCGACCCCGGCAGTAGATCTCATCTACTATTGCACATCTAATGCGCCTGGCATATGACCCTGAATTTCGATTCGACCAATCATATTGATCTTCACTCACTGCAACTGGATTTACGTGTATCACTTAACTCCGATGGCAGAAACCGACCGGTAGGAGTATGTCGTTACACTACCATTGCAGCAAGGGCACGAAACCAGGACATAGATCAAACGGAAAACTCGCATATCTCCATATGCACACATCCCGAATCCAAAACTAAGCAGCTACGACTCATGATACCACTGTAGGGATACGAGGTAGGCTACACTAGCGCAAATCAAAATTTCTACCGCGTAAAACCAGGAGGAACTGCCGTATAAGGATCACGGGATTACCACTCGACGCACTACTGGTGCGGAAGATGTAGATATGTGTCGATGCAGTGAAGACAATCACGTAGTCGTACATAGTCGATCAACGTAGTCGTATGTAGTCGATCACGTCAACGTCCAGCAGCTCCTCAGCAGCTCGTCCACGTGCAGCAAGATCGCCTCCGGTGCCGCGGCTCGTCGTTGGCTCATCGTGGCTCGTCGGCGGCTCGTCCAAGTGCTGCAGGCGCAACACCTCCAAGGTATCCACACGTGCAGGGAGGAAGCGTCGCAAGCTGGACTGCTAGATCCGCGAGTTGCAACAGGCGAGGGCGTGGGAGGCGCGGCAGGTGTGTTTCGCCAAAAAGGTGTAAACCCTAGGGCGCCCCCACCCCTCTATTTATAGAGGTTCCTGACGGGCCTCTGGATCCGAGGCCCATTAGTACTTCTAAACCTAATCCAACTTGGATCTGATCCGAATTGGGCTTCCAGCCCCTTAAGTGTGTGACCCTATGGGTTCGGATACGTATAGACATGGCCCGAGTACTCCTACTCGGCCCAATAGTCGGTAGCGGCCTCTAGCAAGACGTGCCAACTCCTATACGCACACGAAGATCATATCAGACGAACCCTCACAACATAATATACATGCTATTCCCTTTGCCTCACGATATTTGGTCTAGCTTCAAGCCGACCGCTCTTTCTCGATCCTGTGATTCGGAATCCCTTTGTAGGTTAACTCTTAACCGTACATAGCATGGCCATGCATTTTCGGATCCGATCACTCGAGGGGTCCAGAGATATCACTCTCAATCAGAGAGGGGCAAATCCCATCTTGATTGACCATGTCTCATAGCATGCTTCTTGACAAACCCGAAAGCTACCTTTATAACTACCCTGTTATGGCGTAGCGTTTGATAGCCCCTAAGTAGGTTGATCCACATCTAGAATAAATGCGACAATCTCAGGTCTAAGGACAAAGCGTATATGTTGTTTAAAGAAAGAACTACTTCTCGTGTTGGGTCAGTCCTAGCACATGTCTCCACATGTGTCCACATTATTAGTTCAACATCTCCATGTCCATGACTTGTGAAACATAGTCATCAACTAATACATGTGCTAGTCTAAGATTCATGTGTGTCCTCACATGAACTCCGACTAGGGACAACTTTAGAATAACCATACAAGTAAAGAGTTTCACATACAATTCACATAATTGCAAATCAATTCAAGTAGCCTTCAATGGATATTCAATGAACACAACATACAAATCATGGATACAAATGGAATATCATCATCTCTATGATTGCCTCTAGGGCATACCTCCAACACCTATAACATCCAAAAAAGGAACTTTCACGAGAGAAAGCTGACGCTTTACAAGGCCAAGTGTGATGTCCTGGAGGAACCGGTCTGACTGGCCTCTGAACCCGGCCTGACGGCCCAAGCCGTCTGACCGCCCAGCCACCCGGTCTGACCGGTCTGTTTGGAGAGAATCCCACTTCGGCCGTGGATCGTCCAAAACTTGCTAAAGACGAAGTGGATGACTGGAAAATACCTCTAATTAATTATTTGCGGGATCCTAAGTGTTCAGTTGACACAAAGGTCCGGCGGTGGGCGCTCAAGTTCACTTTGGTAGAAGATGAGTTGTATCGTCGGATGATTGACGAATTGATTTTAAAATGCTTGGATTCTGATTAGGCCAGATTGGCTATGGCAGAGGTGCATGAAGAGGTTTGTGGTACACATCAATCGGCTCGTGTAATGAAGTGACTCCTTAAGCGATCTTGCTTTTATTGGTCTAATATGATAGCCGATTGTTTTCGTTACTACAAAGGTTGCGAAGGATGCTAGAAATTTGGTGATGTTCAGTTGGTACCTGCTTCATCGATGCATTCAATTATAAAGCCATGGCTGTTTGGAGGATGGGGATTGGATTTTCTTGGCAAGATTAATCCTTCTTCATCAAAGAGATATTGTTTTTTGATTGTGGCTACTGATTATTTTACCAAGTGGACTGAGGCAATTCTCCTTAAAAATATAACACATCAAGAGGTGATTGAGTTTATCAGAGAACATACTATACACAGATTTGGTATTCCATAGACTTTGACTACGAATCAGGGGACTTCATTCATATCTAAAGAGGTGTGTGAGTTTGTGGAATCTTATGGTATTAAATTGCTTAATTCATCTCCTTATTATGCCCAAGCCAATGGTCAAGCTGAGTCTAGTAACAAGATCTTGATAAAACTCATTAATAAGAAGATAGAAGACAATCCTAAAAGATGGCATGAGGTATTATCTGAAGCTTTATGGGCTCGTCGTATTTCTAGACATGGCGCAATTAAAGTTACTCCTTTTGAGCTTGTCTATGGTCAAGAAGCCGTTTTGCCCGTTGAGGTAAATCTGGGTGCATATAGGGTGGCTAAGCAGAATGATCTTGATTTTGACACCTACTATGTCTTAATGATGGATAACATTGACGAGGTGACCGACAAGCGAATGGAGGCTTTAGTGGAAATTGAAAAGGACAAAATTCAGGTGGCAAGATTATACAACAAGAAGGGCAAGGCCAAAACATTTCAAGTAGGAGATCTGGTGTGGAAGACGATTCTACCTGTAGGAACCAAGAGCAATAAATTTAGAAAATGGTCTCCAAATTGGGAAGGGCCATACAAGATTCCAACTGTGCTCCGAGGAAATTCCTACATGGTGGAGACTTTAAGTGGATTTCAGCTACCAAGAGCTCTGAATGGGAGGTAAATACCTCCAAGTGTTTGGCAAGGCGCTTAAAACAATATGACCGATGTTTTGAAATATCGTCCTTAGAAGCAGATGGCTGGTAGGATCCATCACCCTTAGTTTCTTTCTTAGCACGCAAGCTTTACCAAGAAACAGGGGGCATGTGTTGGAGCCCAAAAGTGGCAGCAATGCCAACCAGCCTGAATCAGTCGGTCAGACTGGTTTCTCTGAGCGGTCTGACCAGTCTGGCCACTGTAGCCGGTCTGGCACGAGCCAACAGGTCTGACCGATTGCCCTGACTGGTCAGACCGGTCAACCCGAGTTCGAGGCATAATTAGGAGTTCTGGTCGAATTGAAGTTGAAATGGGATTTCCTTATGAAAAAAGACCTCCCACCCTATAAATATAGAGGGCCTTGGCCGATTGAGGGCTAACACCCAATTGACAAACAAATCTTTTTACCCTTTTATCTCAAACCCTAGCTTTTCCAACCCCTTACTTTTCTCCTTCGTCTCGACGTCGTTTGAGGACATTCTGAGTGGCCGGACCGATCTCAGAACAACCCTAGGCTCGCCATCTCCGATAGGGTCCCTCTCGAGGTGGTGCATCTAGATTTTTCGCGACGTCCCTGCGAGGACCGGTCTGACCGGCCTGCCTGACCGGTCTGACCGGTTAGGTACAGAGGCGCCGACGAGGTGATCTTCCGGTACACGCGCGAGCTAGCGCACTCGTGTGTTGCGTCAACACAAGGCTTTTGTTTGCCATGGCTTCGACTAGATCGTTGAAAGTTGCTGATCCGTGGAGCCATGTTGCAAGTTAAGCACTGTATTGATTAGATCATCGCGATTTGACGAGTAGTCAGGGCATCTACGGTAGCTAGATCGGCCGATGAGGTTGTGATGTGGCAAAAAGAATGACAAGTTGTCATTTCATTGACAAGGTTGTAACATCATACGGGTGAATTTGCATGATCGCCATGTCCTCGATTAGATTGCCGACTCACCAGCTTGTATTGCATTGGTGCGGACCAGCTGCCGGCCAGTCGAGTCGCAAGTTCAGCACTGGCCAGACCATGGCAAGCAGCCAATCGATCTGATTTGTCGAGTCATGGGCCGAAGCGTCTGACTATATACTGTGGCAGCATGGTGTACTGGAATGAAGCTGGTAGAGTCGCAGGACAATATGATGCATATGCATGTGGCATGATGGCTAGGGGCTGTTCTACAATAGTATCGATGGAGGCAGCCGGTGGTATTGTTACTTAGAGTTTGTGTAAGACTGCAAAGCAACCGGATAAGTAGGTGAATATAGTTAGTACAAGATGTGCTTTTGTTCTTAAAACAATTGACCATCAAAATCTATTTTGATTTTCTCTATTTTGAACAAAAATCCTAGCTTCATATAAACAAGCCCGTGCGAATGCACGGGTTGACTACTAGTAGATCTAATTATCGAACTAGTGGAATGAAGAAGCTTAATCAAGGTGATTGTTGCTTCATATCTAGACAAGAGCATATGGGGAACAATGGGGAGGAAGAAATGTTGGAGCCATTCGATCTCGTATGAGTGGTCACCTAACAAATCGAAAAAAAATAAATAAACACCAAGAATTTAGCACTTTCTATATTTCTTAAAGTTATTCAAAAGAAAAATTATAGTTTAAAAAACTTGAATGGCATCGAATGACCTCCTTGAGGAGTAGCATTAAAAAGCACTTCAGAAAAGGGCGTTGAGAGGAACACAAGCCCATGTTGGACTTGCGCAGCAATTAGACATGCCACATTCCCTACACGAGTCGAGACTTCGATGAGGAGAAGGAATGTGTATCCGATAATGACAGCGAGGCCTATGAGAGCTCCGTCGTAGGCTAGCTACGCATGTCAGGGTGGAAGGGCCGGCCTTGTTTGGTATGGTTCCAACTCCATAATTTTCTACTCCAACTCTAAACTTTAGCTAGAGTTAGCTTAGAGTGGAGTTGGAGCTAAAGATGGGGTGTTTGGCTATAAGGGTTCCTCCAGCTCAAAGGAAAAATTTTAGGATGAACTGTCATTTTCACCTCAACCCATGGCCCCACCTGTCATCCACTGACACCCTATCCTCTTATTCTTCAAGAGGCCAAAGGAGCAAGGAGCTCGGGCCATGGTGGCGCAGGCCAGCGGTGCGCAGAATGGCACGGCGTGGGCGGCGCACGGAGTTGGGTGGAGGACGGCGCACTGGCCCGGAGGAGCATGCCCGCGGGACCGCGCGGTGGTGGCTGAGCGCGGGCTAGGTAGAGGTGGCGTCAGGAGCCGGGTGGAGGCGGCGCACCGCCCCAGAGGAGCTTGCCCGCGGGGCCATGTGGCAGCGGCCGAGCATGGATCCGGCGGTGGCGGCGTGGGGAGTCGAGTGAAGGCGACGCACCGGCCGAGCGGGAGGGATGGTAGCCAGACTAGGCTGCTCGATAGCGGCACCGCGAGGAGACCACGCGCGGGGCTAGGAGGTAGCGCGCGAGCTAGGAAATGGCGGTGGCACGCACTGATGACTAGTGGTGGCGCGGCATGGCCGGCAGGGGGCTGAAGGCAACGGTGACAGGGGAGAAGGGGAAAAAAGAAAAGGAAATGAACCGTTCTCTTGTGTAATGAGTGGTAGTTGTGGGTAATTACCTACGAACTCCTCGGTTCATATTTGACATTCTGGAGTTCTAAAAGAGGTGCTCAAAAAAATGAAAGAGCTCTAGAAACTCCATGGAGTTGGACTGCTCAACAATTTTGTGGAGTTAGGGTATTTAGCTGGCTCCACCCAACTCCGCACTGAAGTTTTGGAGTTGGAGTCATACCAAATAGGACCACTTTCTAGAGTAGAGGTTGTAACAGGGCCATGACACCTCATGGCATATAATATCTCTGGTAAAATTGAATCACGTGATCGAATGAAATCATGTTTTCCAGTGAAGTACCTATCGAAAGGCGATGTTATTGATGCTGTTGGAGCTGAACTTGGTCCAGGTGATGAAGATCAGCTACCTGATGGTGAATGTTAGTGAAGAAGTGTCACATGCAACTTCGGCGAACCAAAGTCTGCCGTGGCATTTGCGATTCGGGATCACCCGAATCCATGACGAGGGCGAGCCGGATCCTGCTGACAGTAGAGATTTATTTTATTTGGGCTCACCTTGATCTTCCTTGGGACGTCGGTGGTAGCTGCATGACCTCCAATGAGGAGAAATCCGCCCATGCAAGTGTTAGCAAGCAAAAGCATAAGCACCGTGCGGAAAAAGAGGGGTAGAGCATAATCTGCATACCTATCCAGGTCACAAACCTTAAAAGCTATAAGAAAAACGTGCTAGTAGTCATTGGCACTTGTTATTGACACCTTTTTACCCCTATTTATCTTCAATATTGGTATACAAATGATATTCTAACTGATCATAATCAATAATTAGGCCGTTTTCGCATATACCTTGCATTTTGGAGGATATTCTATTTTCACAGGATTTTGGACTAAATTGGAGTATAATTGGATGAGGCTCAGAACTAATGACAACCCACAGAAAGGCGAAGACCAGAGGCCCCAAAAAGGGCCTAGGTTGATCAGCCTATGGAGCTTAGGCCGATCGGCCTAGGGTCCCATGGAGACTATTCATCCTCATCTTCGGCGAGCACTCCTCCAAGAAGACTTAGAGGCTAAATTTTAGAAGATATGGAAAGTTGATCTTGGGATCAAGATGAAGCAAGCAGCACTTCGGAAGGTTATTAAGATCCATCCTCATTCGAAGGTTATCATCGAACCATGCCATACTCCCAGGAAAAGCTCCAATGACCTTCAACAAAACGGTACCTCTACCCGAAACCAACATAGGTGGGTAGGTAGAGAATACCTAGGGGCGCGAGACAACTCCCTCTAAGGAACTCGGCAAAATAGCCTCGTAAATTTGGGAGAAGGGGTGCCCCCTCGCAAAATGGGGTCGCAGTGACCAGGCCCGGGCGACTGTTTACCAAAAACACAGGCCCATATGCAAGCGGGAATAAGGTTCTAGAACATTAGAGAAAACTTGGCGACGAAGTTGGATGCGAGGGGGTAAAAGGAAGGGATAGGCCGATCGGCCTGGGTCTTAACCTTGCCCATTTGATTTTCCTTTTGCACGACGGCCTTTTCAGGGTATAAATACCTCCATTCTCCATCGGCACGAGGAGATCATTCAGGTTCAAAGTAGAAGGATCCGAGGAACTTAAGGGACAATAGTTTATGGAGAGCTGAGGGTCATGCAGTTGTCCAAGCTTGGGCTAGGCTCTGGCCGATCTGATCACCCTGCGAGGAAGATCCACGTCGGAGCTCTGGAGCTAGGATTCACAAGTCACGGGTATGGCCTCAGTGAAGATCTTGTGATGAACAATCATTCATGGTGAAGTAAATGAATTCCGATTCAATAGCAATCCCTATGCCTCCTTTTATGATTTCTCCTGTTATGAGTTTGGTTATTCCAATCTATTTATGTATTAGATTGCATAGAGTGTTCTTATAGCCATGGTGACTAGAATAGCATGCCTGATCTATCATAACAACTACACATGTGCTTTATGTTCATACTTTAGACTTTCCGTGCTGATAGGTAGGATTATGACAGGGTCTCATACCATGTAAGGTGGGGGGTTTTCGGGAGTCAAATCGTGATGAGTCATCTCTTATTTATATCTGCTCATGCTTCGTATCTATTCATGTCTATTCACAGTCATCTTGACCTGAATTATGTTTTTCCATGCTTAGTTAGTTTAGGGCTTGAGAACTTGTTTCCACGGATTGATAAACCTTGGGAGATACTGTAAGGGAAAAGGTACAACTGATTCATGCGGTTGCAGTTCCAAGTGACGCGCTAACTGCTGCCAATAGTAGTGGAGGAGCGACCCTCTCCCTCTCACCGTCAACAGGCTCGCCGAGAATTGGGGCTCCTAGATAGATCTTTGCAAGGGAGGCTTGACGAAGATGCGTTTTCACGAGAGAGCTAGATTATCGTTGCCTTCGGAGTCAATGCACGTTTCCTTAAGACATTTTAAAAGGTAGAAGACAACACCAACCATGGGTCAAGAAAATCCTCAAATCTCAACCCATAAAATCTAACCCATAAAATCCACCATTATAAGGAGTCCAATCCGGATGATAATAATATTTTCTCTATCTTAAATTACTATTCGTTTTGCCTTTTCTAAGTACATAATACTCATGTTCACAATATAACAACGTTTAGGTTTGTTCTAAGTCAAACATTCTTAATTTTGACCAACAAAATTTCTAAAAATAAATTATTTGAAATAGAAAATATTACATATTATGATAGTTGGTTTGTGTTACATCCACTAGAATCATTTTTGTGTTGTCAATCTTTATAGCTTTTTGTTATTCATAGTCAAAGTTTAAAATGTTTAATTTAGGATAAACATAAACGTAGCTATATTATGAGACGAAGGGAGTAGCTTGTTGGAGGTATGCCCTAGAGGCAATCATAGAGATGATGATATTCCATTTGTATCCATGATTTGTATATTGTGTTCTTTGAATATCCATTAAAGGCTACTTGAATTGATTTGCAATTATGTGAATTGTATGTGAAACTCTTTACTTGTATGGTTATTCTAAAGTTGTCCCTAGTCGGAGTTCATGTGAGGACACACATGAATATTAGACTAGCACATGTATTAGTTGATGACTATGTTTCACAAGTCATAGACATGGAGATGTTGAACTAATAATGTGGACACATGTGGAGACATGTGTTAGGACTGACCCAACACGAGAAGTAGTTCTCTCTTTAAAACAACATATACGCTTTGTCCTTAGACCTGAGATTGTCGCATGTATTCTAGATGTGGATCGACCTACTTAGGGGCTATCAAACGCTACGCCGTAACAGGGTAGTTATAAAGGTAGTTTTCGGGTTTGTCAAGAAGCATGTTATGAGACATGGTCAATCAAGATGGGATTTGCCCCTCTCTGATTGAGAGTGATATCTCTGGGCCCCTCGAGTGATCGGATCTGAAAATGCATGGCCATGCTACGTACGGTTAAGAGTTAACCTACAAAGGGATTCCGAATCACAGGATCGAGAAAGAGCGGTCGGCTTGAAGCTAGACCAAATATCGTGAGGCAAAGGGAATAGCATGTATATTATGTTGTGATGGTTCGTCTGATGTGATCTTCGTGTGCGTATAGGAGTTGGCACGTCTTGCTAGAGGCCGCTACCGACTATTGGGCCGAGTAGGAGTACTCGGGCCATGTCTATGCGTATCCGAACCCATAGGGTCACACACTTAAGGGGTTGGAAGCCCAATTCGGATCTGATCCGAGTTGGATTAGGTTTAGAACTACTAATGGGCCTCGGATACAGAGGCCCGTCAGGAACCTCTATAAATAGAGGGGTGGGGGCGCCCTAGGGTTTACACCTTTTGGCGAAACACACCTGCCGCGCCTCCCACGCCCTCGCCTGTTGCAACTCGCGGATCTAGCAGTCCGGCTTGCGACGCTTCCTCTCTGCACGTGTGGATACCTTGGAGGTGTTGCGCCTGCAGCACTTGGACGAGACGCCGATGAGCCGCCGACGAGCCACGACGAGCCGACGACGAGCCGCGGTACCGGAGGCGATCTTGCTGCACGTGGACGAGCTGCTGAGGAGCTGCTGGACGTGATCCACTACGTACGACTACGTTGATCGACTACGTACGACTACGTGATCGTCTTCACTGCATCGACGCATATCTACATCTTCCGCACCAGTAGTGCGTCGAGTGGTAATCCCGTGATCCTTATACGGCAGTTCTTCCTGGTTATACGCGGTAGAATTTTTGAATTGCGCTAGTGTAGCCTACCTCGTATACCAACATAGCTTTTACTTAGCGTTAAAACCACATGATTGTAAGTTGTAACACTTGATGGTGATACTTAGTGTAAAACGTCAAAAAGTTGGTTGGCCAGTGGGATGAGAGTCCTCTGCAATACATGTAATTGCAGTTGAGTCACTAACAGGAGAGAGCAGTAGCATGGTTCAGTGAGAGAGAGGACAAAAGGGTAAATTCCTGTTGAGCGCCACGCGGACCTTTAATCCAGATCCAATTGGCACGTGCCGCCGTGGAAAACAAAACATACGATCCTGGATTGGAATGGATTGTGCCGCCGCCTCGGAGATATTTATTGCTCGGAGCCGCCTTGCGTTGGCTGCGTAAACAGCCTTACTCCTCCGTATAACCAACTCAACAATATTCCTTGGTTCCCTCCCTTCCCCTTCCGCTTCCGCTGCCGCCTTCTCCTCCGCTTCCTTTGTCCTATCCTCCAGCTTGGTCGAGTATAGGCATCAACGGGTGAAAGGGGCTGATTGATTGATTGGGCGTGATGGTTCACTTGCCGCACCTTGGGAAGCTGCGGCGAGAGGTCAAGGAGGAGGTCGCGGACGCAGCCGACGGCCCTGCCGCCGCGGCGGAGGCGTCGCCGTTCCACAAGAGGACGCGATTCGGGCATCAGAAGCAGGTGCGTCCCCTCGTTCCCGTTCTCTTCGATTCGAATCCATCTCCTTGGAGCTCGCTTCACAGGGACTGGTTAAGAGCAAATTGAAAAGGATTATCTCGAAAGTTCCATTTGTTGTATCTGTGCATCCTAAAATCCAAAAGTCATGTCGGCCCTTGAATCGGTACATAGGCAGCGCGGTAGAGAAACCACATAATTCTTGAATCTGTACTGGTGGGGATTTTGTTATTTCTTTGTGAGACCGGAAGTTTATTTTACTGAGAAGCAGCCATCAGCCAAGCAAGGGAGCTTTAATACAATAAATATGTGCTTGCAGTAACAAAGTGATGATCTAATCCCTTTTTTGTGTCTTGGTTCTTGCATACTGAATAATCATTGCAACTGGAGACTGGAGAGATTTATAAGTAGTTTTTTTGTATTCTTGTTTTCCTGAACCGGTGCACTTTATCAATGAACGTTCAGAATTACGATGATAGTATTAGATGACTACGTGGAAAACATGTCGTTATTCAGTGGCACATATATTTGTAAAATAGAAAGATATGGTGGAGCCCATCATGGGAATTTTTCCTGGTGGATGAGATTTCTGTACATGCCAAGATTATACTGTTACCCTTAGATCAAATCGATAGTACAGTTAGGTTTTAGACATGGCTGTTACAAACCTTCCAACTTTGGAAGTGTGCTCTACACTACTGGTGTGTGCTGTCTCCATCCATCAAAACTTTCTTCACTTCACGATAAGAGTCCACAAGATTCGTCTTTCTTCGTTTTGCAACCACATTCCCAAGTGGTATCAAGGTCGCATCACATGAAATCAGTTTCAGTACTACATAGTATATTAGTATTGCCAAGTCCATCGCATAGCTAACGGTCAGTGGAGTGCCGTCTCAGGGCCCCAGATTGAGGCTTACATCATCTTATTGATATGTGCTGATCTTTGATCTTAGTAGTATTACAATGTTAACTTCTGCAGCAAATAAATATTAGGCTGTTGATTTTGGCATGCTATTATGCAGCAATGGAGCACCAGATGTGCTAGTGTGTCCAATCAGCAGTCCTCGCAGCAAGGTTTCCTTGATGAGCCTAGTCCACTTGGCCTGCGGCTGAGGAAGAGCCCCTCACTATTGGATCTGGTTCAGATGAAGCTTGCGCAGGCCAATAAGGGCACAGAAGCTCGGCAAGCCATCAACACTGGTGCCTCGGAGAAACTGAAGGCTTCCAATTTCCCTGGTTCAGTTCTGCGTATTGGATCTTGGGAGGTAAGTACCATCTTTATATGTATCAGTCTTGCATAGTGTATATTTGTCGCATGTACAGTTTTGAGTCACTCTATTTATTTTTCCAGGACCCACCTTAGTACACTTAAGATTAGCACATGCCGGCTTAGACTTAAGCAGATACTATAATTTTGGGTATTTGATTATAGATTATGTTTTTTTGTGCAAACATCAGCACATTTTCAAGTGCGTATGATATTCCTCCAACAATCAATAATACAGAATGTTGTCTTTTGTGGTATGGTGCTAAGTTCTTTTACCTGTATGAAACCTTTGTACATTTTTGCAGTGCATACAACATTCTGCGAAAAAAACAGTTCTTTTTTTTTTACAATGAATGAATCAAAACAATGGAACACTAACATTTGCTTTTCTGAGTTCACTTGGTCATCATATTTCAAGTCCTAAACTTTATGAAACTCTTTGTCACTTCCCATGTCATTGGCTAGTTTATTTTTCTCATCCCCAGTGAATTATGTTGAAATATTTCACTGGCAATAGCTAGCTATAACTGTTGGTGTGTTCATCGGAGCCTCGTAGTTGATAACACTCCCTGTTTTTTTAAGGATCTCAAAGAGGACAGCTATTTACTTTTGACCTTTGATCCATCGGCTCATACTCTTTTTTTAATTTCTTTTCGCCAGTTGTACACGTGAAAGTCTAGTGGACCTAGCCTCTTCCATTGTAACAGCAAATAGTTGGCACTTCTATATGTTGTCTTTTATCTGTTGTCACTTAATCTATAGTCTAACATTCTGCATATGAACAGTGGGTTTCAAGATATGAAGGAGATCTGGTTGCAAAATGCTATTTTGCAAAACACAAACTGGTTTGGGAAGTATTGGATGGTGGTCTCAAGAGCAAAATCGAAATACAATGGTCTGATATCTGTGGACTGAAGATGTTCTGTCCAGAAAATGAACCTGGGACCTTGGAGATTGTGGTAAGGCCATTTAAATACACATTGAATAAGTAGTGTATCATGCTGTGCAGTTAGCTATCGTTTATTCATGCCAGAAACTCCATAGAATTGAATCTTGTACTGAATACTAAGGATCTAGAAGTGGTAGTAACAGAAGTATTGATCGCAAGTCCCATATGCACTTCACGCTTTTCATGCTTTCATGAAAAGTTGTTCTTATTCTTTTGTTGGTGTTCTTTGTAGTTGTCTAGACCACCACTTTTCTTCAAAGAAACCAACCCGCAACCAAGGAAGCATACATTATGGCAGGCAACTTCAGATTTTACTGGTGGACAGGCAAGGATGTACAGGTACTTAAAAACTAAAGCATGTCATAGTAATGCAGATGTGTTTGAAACGCATTAAATCTAACACTTTTTGTGTTGAAATTCATTAAATCTGATATTCACAAATTTTGATGTTCGTATGAGTACAAGTTTAGTCTTGATGTATATTGATGATTTAATTTCTTGAAATTGTTTCTTCTATATAAGTTTATTATACTAATGGCTTAATTTGGATTTTGGATATCGTTTGTCTCAGGGTGCACCTTATTCAATGCCCGCAAGGTATGATGAATAAGCATATGGAAAAGCTTTTTCACTGTGACCCACGTCTGCAGTCGCTAAGCCAGCAAAATGATTTTACTGTGGATAATCCTTATTTTGAGACAAAGTGTTCCATATTTGAAGAACCAGAGGATATTAAGTGTCAAAAATATGAGCATAAAGATGATGACAACCAGTTAGCCCCACAGAGCTCTAATGCATTGTTATCACCTCAGTCTTCAGCCAGTAGGATGGATGCTGAAGTAAGACAGCAAGCTGGAAAATCAGATGTCTTGCCTGGACACTACCCTAGTTCAGGTGAATCACAATATCATTTGTGGATTTTCCATCCCATAATAACATGAAGTGATATTTGAGGTCCATATATATGGTAATGAGTTAAGAGGTAGTTTATTCATGATGTAGCTATTTTAGTGCTAAACAAAACCTATATGGGTTTTCTTGAGGCCTTGTTATATCTCAAAAACAAATTATTAATCTATTCTGACCAATTTGATTTTGTTTCTCTCTTTTTAAATTGCTTAAGTATAATTATTTTGTACTTTCTCCGTTCGAAATTGTAGGTCGTTTTGGCTTTTCTAGGATCATAGATATTATTATACATCTAGACAACTATATCTAGATGTATAATAATATTTACGTACCTAGAAAAGTCAAAATGACCTACAATTTGGAACGGAGGGAGTAGTGTATATTGTTTCCTACGTAAGTAGCTTCGTTTTTTGTAATGATCCTACTGACCATTTGTTTTCTTGTTCCAGTTGCTAGTGCCCACTTGATTAAACAAGATGGTACTTCTGTTGAGTGCGAACCGCATACAAGCATTTTGAATTGGAATGGTTTCAGAGTGCCAGGAATCAGCCGCTCAATGTCCAAGAGTGAGATTGCGAACCACATAGGGTACCACTTGTACAAACAGATGTATTCAGGCAACCTACCTGCAACTGATGCTGTAACTGCTTCATTGGGTAACGGCGATGGTTCAAACAGTGATGTATCATTTGATGAGCTAACCAGGCAGCTCCTGAATGACACCCAGATTTCCAATGCAGCTGATGAAAGGATGCTTATGTCAAGGGTAAACTCTCTCTGCTGCCTGATCCAGAGAGATTCAGGTTCAGGTCACGCAACCCCTGGAGTCAGTGGTACAAATGAGATTTATGAAAGGAAGTCCCAGACTAGTGTGCCTCTGGTGCGAGGAGACGGCAGCAATAAGCCATTGCCACCGGAAGAATCATTTGGAGATCTCCTGACCAAGCCATTGCCGCCGAGGCAAGAATCATTTGGAGATCTCCTGACCAATCTGCCACGCATCTCATCGTTTCCTCACTTCTTGTGAGTTTGGCATCAGGTGGCAAAAAAGTATGCCGTGGGAGTAAGTGGTGGCTGGGTACGGTGCAACCATATTAGCTGGTCATCGAAATTGTGCCGTGTAGAAATTTTTGCCGGCAAACAGTGATTGACACCTTTGTCGTTTCCTTCTTTGGTGTACATAATAGATTGGTAGGAGGATAAGTATAGGTGACCTTTGTTTGACTCCACAGAGCAATACAGGTGTTGGCTTTTTATGCTATGGCTTTCTATGCTGTATATGGTTTTCTTCTTTGGTATACCAAGTGTGATGATGGCATAGATTCACATGCTCATTTGAGGCTGTTTTGGGCTCAAAGTTGATACCCAATGTTGCTAAAAGGACGTTCACTGATATGGTGTTTGTCCTGGGAGCATTTTAATCGACTCCACATGGGCACGGGGAGGGTTGGGCATGGCTGCTTAAGATTGGGATATTCTTCCCTATCCGAGTGGCTTGTCTTTCCACCTTGAGAGGTAGGGTTTGAAGCTTTTGGGAGAATTAGAGGTGTTTCCCCTGTATATATACGAATTAAAGAGTGCTCTAGCTCAGATCCGTGATAGGATTTGGAGCCTCTCATCTATTTGTGGACCCTCACCATGTATCTTCTTTTTTACATAATGGATTATTGTTCGTGCCGCCTCACGTGTCTTCTCAAGCAATGTTTTTGTTGACTTTTTGCGCAATGTTTATTTACATAAATCTTGATCTTACCTTTTTTTTAATCTATTGTAGTCTTTGTTATTCTTACACACTTGATTTGGTCGTCTAGTTTGTATATGTAAAGAAATAACATGTATGTTTATGTATTACTGACTAGCAAACATGCTTGTGTGTTGCTGCATGTTGGGAATTTGACTCCGCTAGAGAAAAGAGAACTAATGGAGAAGTCACAACTTAGGGAGAAGTTTGGGAGTACTTCATGTGAATCCCCTCATCTTGACCCCATGGGCCCTTTGTATAGAGAAGAAAAAAGGTGTGGCAATTAGTCTTTAGGCCCTTGTGTGTACAATGTTTACAACTAGGCCCTTAGACCTTTACATTGGCTGCCCTTTAGCTTAATAGCTGGGCCATTTCCCCAACAGTAGTCCCTCAACTACTTTGGTTTGGCTGTTACAACAAAACAAAGTAGCTGAATTCATATGGAAATGCCTAGCTACAACTTTAACTTTGGCACCGCATACGTTTCATCACTTGACTTTGATTCTCTCTTCATCTTCTGTTTCTTGACTTCAACTTCAAAGCTTCGCTTTTTAGCTTTAGCTTTGACAATGTAATGATACTTGTCCAGAGCTTGTGGTGAAGATGGTAATGATACTTTGCATGTTGTCAAAGTGGTGATGAAGGTTGTGGCCTCATTTGGGACCGCGGTGACCGCACGGTACGGTAGGTAACCGCGGAAAATCCCACCCCCCGCGGTACGAGAAATCTCGCTCACTTTTCCACTGGTACGAGGGAGGGAGGCGCGGCAAGGAGGGAGGGAGGGACGGAGGCATGGCATGGCAAGTGGGAGAGGGGGAGGAAGGTGCGGCGATCAGGTGGGAGGTGCGGCGCGGCAAGTGAGGGAGGGAGACGTGGCGCAGCATGGTGAGCAGAAGGGAGGGAGGCACAGCACGGCACACAACTGCAGGCACTAGGCTTGAGGCCATTGCAAGCAGGAAAGAGAGGTTTGTGATCCTTCCATTCCCATCTCAATTCAGTAATTCCAGTAGCTTGCCAATTTGTTGATTAATTACAGTAGAATTGTACATGGAAAAGTCCTCTGATTTACAGGTGTGTCCTGTTTTAAAGTTTTAAAGTAGTGTTCAGAATCGATCTTAAGATCAGACTTTTGTTGGTTTCAGTTTGGTCTTGATCTTAGGATGGGACATTTGTAGGTTTAAGTCGGTGTTTACATGTGAATTATCTTGATTTTTGCTATCCAGATTGAAGGGACATGACACCCTAAGAGGGGGTGAATTAGGTGTTCTAAAATCTAAGGCTCCAAGAACATATAAAAACATATTTCAATCTCTATCTAGATGTCCACTAGGTTTTTTTATGTGTTTCTATCTCTACCATAAAAGAGTTTTACAACCTAAGTTGCAATCCTATAAACTACACATGACAATTCTAGAAAAGTTAAACACGGAAAGCAGGTGCAATCAGAAATGTGTAAATGAGGTAGAGAAAGCAAACTCCTGGCATGGCAACACGGTGATTTTTAACGAGGTATCGGAAAGCAAAGCTTTCCACTAGTCCTTGTTGTTGGAGCTTCTCTCAAAGGGAATGCCCGCGCAAGGGCATAAACTCCACGGTCAATTAACTCCATAGGTAGCCCACGGGTCTTCACCACATGCAAGTGGGTCTTTGCCTAGACTCTCCCGGCGCTCTTCACTTGGTAGAGCTTCAGCAAAACGCTGAGGGCCTCTCCTCCCTCTCACTAGCACCAGCGGCCACTCCATAAACACAGTTGGAGAGTCTCGGAAGACTTACAAGCTGCAGATTTATAACTCTTAGTGCACGCAAGCACCGATACAAAGGAGGTCAACAACCTCGCGTAACTCTAGGCTAAACCCTAAAACAATGCGCTAGTAGGCCTAAACTAGCACTAATCAAGACCTAAGCTTTATGCAAATTGCCTTAATCCTCTCTTGAGCACTTTCGTGGCTAGAGCACTTGTGTGTATGTGAGAACCAAGCCTATAGCTTCTCCAAGTTCTAACACCTTTGAAATGGCTGGGCAAAGGGGTATTTATAGCCTCAAGCCAAGAAACTAGCCATTGCTCCGACAGTCACAAAAACAATAATCACCGACTTATATTATGACCCCTTCATAGCCATCAGCGTATAAATCAGTGATCACCGATTCATACTATGATATTGCTACTGTGATCACCGTATCATTTGGTGTATGCATAAAAACTTCCAGAGCCGAATTTGAGCCGATGCTGAGCTGAGCTAATCACACCGATTCATACTATGATTGCGACTGTGATCACCGTATCATCCTATGATGCGTGTTAACTTCAAACCTTGCCAATCACTGATTCATAATATGCTCCCTTCATGGCTATCACCGTATCATCCTATGATCATCGACTAATAATCTGACATCACCGACTTATACTCTGATATTGCAACTGTGATCACCAATTAATACTCTGATATTGCGATTGTGATGAATCTTCATCGTTTGGCTTCATTTCTTCGTGTATCTTTGTCCCGGCTTCTCTTTTATGATGTCTTGGGTTGCTTTAAGGTCTTTTAGGGTCTTGTACATGTCCTATTGACCTTTTGTTTTGATGTGTTTGATCACCCAAGTCTATTACCTTGCATCCATGTGACTAAACCTTGTATACTCACAAACATTGTTAGCTCCATAGGTTAGTGTTGACACACAATCACCAAAATTATTAATGGCCTAGGACCATTTTGCTTACAATCTCCCCCTTTTTTGTGATTGATGCCAACACAACCAAAGCAAGCAATAATAGGGAAATTAAATATAACTACTTGCTTGGATGCAATGCAAGAGAAGGAACATATGCTAATTGAAATATGCAATCAATACCAAATTGAATTAAACCATACATTGCTCTTACCAATTTGAAAACCAATTTGAAATCCCCCTCATGTGGTCATAATGGACATAAGGCTCCCCCTTATTCCAATGCCACTTTTCTCCCTTTCTTGGACAAAATTCTTGCAATCTCCCCCAAGCTTGAAATGTACAATCTCCCGTAGACTTGAGGTTTTTGCTTTCTTGCATGCTCCCCCTTGAGGGCAGCTCCCCCTTCAAGGTCTACTTGCTTTGATTGCTAAAATTCTCCTCCTTTGGTGTCAAACATTGAAAAAGGAAGACATTAAAAGCACAAGGGATAGTTTCATAGATAATGATCTTTGTGGTGTGGAAGGCAAATAAGATCATGAACATGAAACTCACATAACATAGACTAAGCTCCCCCTAAGTGTGTGCAAACATATAGTGGATGGAAACATGAGACTATAGACATGATAAGCTTGCAAACAATGTTAGTCTTAAAATCAGAAACCATAACATAACTCCCCATAAATATGTGCATACAAGTATTTGAATTACTTGTGAGAGACATGCACTAGTCAATAACAACATTGGAAAGTTATCTTATGACTTGGACTTGGCACATAAGATATGAAATAAGCACTAGTGCTATTTTCCTACAACTAATAAACCATGTAGGTTGCTCATGGGTTAGAGAGAAGCACAAGCAACCTACCATATGAAATTTCACACTAAGAAATGCAAAGGAATTCATATATGCTCATGCAATCCTAGACAATCATAGGAACTAGATGCTAATTGAAAGAGTATGAAAGGACATCTAGTTACCTAATTACCTTTGGAGGATTTGGGTATTGGATTCACCAATGATTTGCAACTTACTTTAAATCGTGATTAACTTGGCTCTTGCTTGAAATGCTCTTCTCTTGTGGCCAAGTCTCCAAATCCTCCCGACTCCCACGGACTCTAAGTCACCTTTGGAACCCAAACCTTCTTGGAGCCCTTCATGGTAGTGAAAATTTTCTTGGGAACCCAAATAGGTTGGTTCCACCCCTTGCCTTGCTTGTTGATCAAGTGAGCCATCACCTTGTCATCTTTCTTCTTGAGGAGGTAGGGTGCGCTCTTCTTCTTGTCAACCTTCAAGTAAGGCTTGGTGTTGGAGTTGAACTTCTACTTCTTTTCTTCCCTCTTCTTCTTGTTCTTGCACTCATAGGACTTGTGGCCTTCTTGATGGCATGTGCAACAAGTAACGGTTGCACCTTTCTCAAGCTTCTTCACCATCTTGGGACGGTTATCTTGAGAAGGTTGTTTCTTGCTCTCATTTGTCTTCTCCTTGCCCTTGAGCCTTGTCAAGTCCTTCATGAGCCTTTCCACTTCTCGCTTGAGCTCATCATGCTCTTGAGCAATGAGATCATCACATACTTCTACAACAACATTCTTGGCACAAGTCTCATTGCAAGATGGTGAGCAAGATTTATCAATTAAATCAACGCAAGAAATAGAGGCATCCCTTTTAGATTTTCTTTGAAAGGATGTGGATGCCTTGTTAGAGGTAGTTTTAGTTTGTTCAAGGACCTCAATTTTCTTAGTTAGCTCATCATTTTGGTCAATGACATCATCAAACCTTTCAGCCAATTCTTTATAATTCGATGATGAGCTAGCCAATTTTTCTTTGAGTTCCTTGTGTTTAGTAAGAAGTTTTGTTATTGCTACCTCTTGAATACGAACAAGATCCGCAAGCTCATGAATGGAAGGGAAGGAGTCATCATCACTTACATCGCTATTTTTCATACCTTTTGCCATTAGGCAAATGTGCGATGATCTTGATGATGATAAGAAGGCACGTGGCTTGCGGTGGCTTTATTCATCACTTGAGCTTGTCATATCAAACACACCCTTTGCAAGGCTTGTGAAGGCCTTCTTCTTGCTTGCCTTCTTCTCCTTCTTCCTTTCTTTCTTTCTTTGCTTGCATATCTTCTCCATCAACGGACAATACTCAATGTAATGTCCCTCCTCACCACAACCAAGACATTCCTTCTTCTTTTTCCTTAGGTTGTGGTGAACCAGTTGTTCCGTAGGGGCACCTTTGGAGTGGATCTTCTTGAGTAGCTTGTTCACTCCTTTCACAAGTTGCTTGATTTCTTCATTATTGGAAGAGTTGCTACTACTTTCTTGATTATCCTCTTCATCTTTCGCCTCATCATCACTTTTTTCTTCTTCATCAATTGAACTTGAATCCTCATTTGAGCTTGAGCTTGAACTTGATGCTTGCTCTTGAGCTTTCTTGCTTGATGTGGAAGATTCTTACTTATCTTCACTTTTCTCTTCTCCTTCTCCTTCTCTTCTTTGCTTGATGTGCCAACATCTTAACTTGAGGGAGAAGGGCTTTTGGTAATTTTCATGGATAGCTCATGTGCAATAATCTTGTTCAAGAGCTTTGTTAGCTTCAACTTGTTCATGTCTTTGAAGCAATGGAAGTAGGTGATGATGGCGGCATACTTGTCCTTGGGAAGAACATGGATAATCTTTCTTGAGAAGTTCGCATTGGATAGCTTGGTCAAACCTATTACATTTAGCTCATAAGCGTGAGTACATGTCCTTATCTAATTCATTAGGAAACATTTGAAAAGAATCAAAAGCTTCTTTGATAAAGCTATACTTTTGCTCCTTAACATCAGTCGTGCCGTTGTGGAGCTCTATGAGCATGGTTCATATTTCGTGTGCACTTTCAAGCTAATAGACTCTATTAAACATCTCAATGCTAAGAGATTCAAAAATTGAATTCTGAGCAATAGCATTAACATGCAACTCTTTTTCATTGGCCTTGGTGGGGTTGTTCGGCCGTGCTATGGGTTTCATTCCATGTTTCGTCACTCTCCAAACACCTAAGCCTTTTGCCTCTAGAAAACATGACATGCAAACATGCCAATGTTGGGATACGAGGTAGGCTACACTAGCGTAAATCAAAATTTCTACCGCGTATAACCAGGAAGAACTGCCGTATAAGGATCACGGGATTACCACTCGACGCACTACTGGTGCGGAAGATGTAGATATGCGTCGATGCAATGAAGATGATCACGTAGTCGTACGTAGTCGATCAATGTAGTCGTACGTAGTCGATCACGTCACGTCCAGCAGCTCCTCAGCAGATCGTCCACGTGCAGCAAGATCGCCTCCGGTGCCGCGGCTCGTCGTCGGCTCGTCGTGGCTCGTCGATGGCTCGTCCAAGTGCTGCAGGCGCAACACCTCCAAGGTATCCACACGTGCAGGGAGGAAGCGTCGCAAGCCGGACTGCTAGATCCGCGAGTTGCAACAGGCGAGGGCGTGGGAGGCGCGGCAGGTATGTTTCACCAAAAAGGTGTCAACCCTAGGGTGCCCCCACCCCTCTATTTATAGAGGTTCCTGATGGGCCTCTGGATCCGAGGCCCATTAGTACTCCTAAACCTAATCCAACTCGGATCAGATCCAAATTGGGCTTCCAGCCCCTTAAGTGTGTGACCCTATGGGTTCGGATACGTATAGACATGGCCCGAGTACTCCTACTCGGCCCAATAGTCGGTAGCGGCCTCTAGCAAGACGTGTCAACTCCTATACGCACACGAAGATCATATCAGACGAACCATCACAACATAATATACATGCTATTCCCTTTGCTTCACGATATTTGGTCTAGCTTCAAGCCGACCGCTCTTTCTCGATCCTGTGATTCGGAATCCCTTTGTAGGTTAACTCTTAACCGTACGTAGAATGGCCATGCATTTTCGGATCGGATCACTCGAGGGGCCCAGAGATATCACTCTCAATCAGAGAGGGGCAAATCCCATCTTGACTGACCATGTCTCATAGCATGCTTCTTGACAAACCCGAAAGCTACCTTTATAACTACCCTGTTACGGCGTAGCGTTTGATAGCCCCTAAGTAGGTCGATCCACATCTAGAATACATGCGACAGTCTCAGGTCTAAGGACAAAGCGTATATGTTGTTTAAAGAGAGAACTACTTCTCATGTTGGGTCAGTCCTAGCACATGTCTCCACATGTGTCCACATTATTAGTTCAACATCTCCATGTCCATGACTTGTGAAACATAGTCATCAACTAATACATGTGCTAGTCTAATATTCATGTGTGTCCTCACATGAACTCCGACTAGGGACAACTTTAGAATAACCATACAAGTAAAGAGTTTCACATACAATTCACATAATTGCAAATCAATTCAAGTAGCCTTCAATGGATATTCAATGAACACAACATACAAATCATGGATACAAATGGAATATCATCATCTCTATGATTGCCTCTTGGGCATACCTCCAACAGTCTCCCACTTGCACTAGAGTCAATCTAGAAGGTACCTAGTACCCATAGCTCTTACATGCGCATCATGCTTAGCCTGCGGGAGTGGTTTTGTCAACGGATCAGAAATGTTCAGATCCGTGTGTATTTTGCATATCTTGATCTCACCCCGGTTAACGAAGTCTCGAATGAGATGAAATCGCCGCATTACGTGTTTGTTCTTCTGGTGGTTCCTTGGCTCCTTTGCTTGCGCAATTGCCCCATTGTTATCACAGTAGAGATTCAATGGGCTGGATGCATTCGGGAACACACCAAGCTCAATGAGGAAATTCCTTATCCAAACACCTTCCTTCGCGGCTTCCGAAGCCGCGATGTACTCGGCTTCTGTCGTAGAATCGGCCACCGTCTCCTGCTTGAAACTCTTCCAACTAACAGCACCACCATTTAGCGTGAACACAAATTCTGATTGTGACTTTGAGTCATCTCTGTCGGTTTGGAAACTAGCATCAGTGTAACCTATTACAACGAGCTCCTCCTCACCTCCATAGACGAGGAACATATCTTTAGTCCTTCTCAAGTACTTAAGAATGTTTTTCACCGCTGTCCAGTGACTCTCACCTGGATCAGATTGGTGTCTGCTTGTCATACTTAGCGCATATGAAACATCTGGGCGAGTACTTATCATTGCATACATGATAGATCCAATAGCCGAGGCATATGGCACTCTACTCATGCGATCCCGCTCATCAGCAGTCGAAGGACACTGAGTCTTGCTGAGATGTTTGCCATGTGACATAGGCAAGAACCCTTTCTTTGCCTCTTCCATGCTGAACCGCTTCAACACTTTGTCAATGTAAGTATCTTGGCTTAAACCTATAAGCCTTCTCGATCTATCTCTATAGATCTTAATGCCCAGAATATATGCCGCTTCCCCTAAGTACTTCATCGAAAAACTATTTTTCAGTGAAGTCTTTACGGACTCAAGCATAGGAATGTTATTTCCAATCAGTAATATGTCATCCACATGTAAGATTAGAAATACTATAGAGCTCCCACTAACCTTCTTATAAACACAAGACTCTTCTTCGTTCTTGGTGAAGTCAAACCCACTAACCTTCTTATAAACACAAGACTCTTCTTCGTTCTTGGTGAAGTCAAACCCTTTGACCACTTCATCAAAACGAATGTTCCAACTCCTAGATGCTTGCTTCAATCCATAAATGGATCTCTGAAGCTTGCATACCTTTCCAGCATTTTTCGGATCTGTCTTGACATCCATCTCATAATCGAAATATGCAGCTATAGCTAGAATAATCCGAATGGACTTAAGCATCACTACGGGCGAGAAGGTCTTGTCGTAGTCAACTCCTTGAACTTGTCGAAAACCTTTTGCGACAAGTCGTGCTTTATAGATGTGAACAACTCCTTGAACTTGTCGAAAACCTTTTGCGACAAGTCGTGCTTTATAGATGTGAACATTTCCATCCATGTCCTTTTTCTTCTTATAGATCCAAACTTGATTGTCTCCCATGGACTCTATTTCGGATTGCATGGCACTCTGCCATTTTTCGGAGTCTGGGTCCATCATTGCTTCTGCATATGTCGCAGGCTCATCATTATCCAACAATAATATTTCTCGCATTTCGCGGAGCCTTGCTGACCTTCGTGGTTGTGGCGGTGCTTCTCTTGTCATGGGTATCTCAACTTGTTCTGCTACGTTAGCATCACTCATTGATTCTTGCCCGATTGGCTCATCTTGAACTTCTTCAAGATGCACTGTCTTTCCACTCTTTTCTCCTTTGAGAAACTCTTTCTCTAGGAAAACCCCGTTCCGAGCGACAAACACTTTGCCTTCTGATCGGTTGTAGAAATAATATCGCAAAGTTTCCTTTAGATATCCCACGAAAATGCACTTATCCGACTTGGGTGTGATCTTGTCCGACTGAAGTCGCTTGACAAACACTTCACATCCCCAAATCTTTAGAAAAGACAAACTAGGAATCTTTCCAGTCCACATCTCATATGGTGTCTTAACTACGGATTTAGATGGTACCCTATTAAGTGTGAAAGCTGCTGTTTCTAGAGCGTATCCCCAAAATGACAACGGTAGGTCCGACTGGCTCATCATTGATCGAACCATGTCTAACAAAGTTCAATTACGTCGCTCGGACACACCGTTTCTCTGAGGTGTTCCAGGCGGCGTAAGTTGTGGAACAATTCCGCAACTCTTTAGATGATTGCTAAACTCGTGGTTCAAATACTCGCCTCCACGATCAGATCGTAAGGCCTTAATTTTCTTGCCACGCTGATTTTCAACTTCATTCTGAAATTCCTTGAACTTTTCAAAGGTTTCAGACTTGTGCCTCATCAAGTAGACATAGCCATATCTACTAAAATCATCAGTGAAAGTTATGAAGTATTGGAATCCTCCTCTAGCCGTCGTGCTCATTGGTCCGCATACATCACTATGTACGAGTTCCAACAAGTCTACTGCTCTCTCAGGAAATCCTGTGAAAGGCGTCTTGGTCATCTTGCCTAGCAAGCAAGCCTCACATGTCTCGTATGATTCAAAATCAAACGAAGTTAGAAGTCCATCAGAATGGAGCTTCTTCATGCGCTTTTCACTTATATGACCCAAACGACAATGCCACAAGTAGGTAGGACTCAAATCATTAGGCCGAGGCCTTTTAGCACTTACATTACAGACAGGTGAACCATCAAGATTTAAAACAAATAATCCATTCACAATGGGTGCAAAAGCCATAAACATATTATTCTTAGAGATCACACAACCATTGTTTTCACTCGCAAATGAATAACCATCCTTCATCAAACATGAAGGAGACAAAATGTTTCGACTTAAACTAGGAACAAAATAACAATTATTCAACTCCATAATAAATCCTGACGGGAGGTGGAGTTGCATTGTCCCGACGGTCAACGCAGCAAGTCTTGCATTATTGCCCACGCGGAAATCAACTTCTCCTCTTTCCACGCTTCTACTTCTTATCATTCCCTGCATCGAATTGCAAATATGAGCAACCGATCCGGTATCAAATACCCAAGAATTAATAACTGTATCAGCGAGAAATATGTTGTCTATAACATTAACAACAAGCGTACCTGAGGTAGAAGTACTCTTACTTCTGCCATTCTTCAAGGAAGCTAGGTACTGCTTGCAGTTTCTCTTCCAGTGACCAAGTTCATGACAGTAAAAGCACTCTTTGTCTGGAGCAGGTCCAGGTCCAGCTTTAACCTTAGGCGGTGGGTTTGGCTTGGACGTTCCAGCCTTGCCCTTCTTCTTCCAAGAATTGCCCTTCTTCTTAAAGATGGGCTTGTTCTGTATCGCCATCACATGGCTGGTACTAGCGCTTTTCTTGATGTCAGCCTCTGCTGTTTTAAGCATGCCACACAGCTCATTCAGACCCTTCTCCGTCCCATGCATATGGTAGTTTGAGATGAAGTTCCCATAGCTAGGCGGAAGAGACGAAAGAATGAAATCAGTGGCCAACTCTTGGCCCAGTGGGAAGCCTAGCTTCTCCAACCGTTGAGTGTAACCAACCATCTTGATTACGTGTGGTCCTACTGCTGCGCCTTCTGCTAGCTTGCTCTCAACAAAGGCCTTAGACACATTGAACCTTTCAGTCCTGGCCTGTGTTTGGAACATGTCTCTAAGCGCCACGATCATATCGTGCGCCTCATGGTTTGTTTCAAACTGCATCTGCAGCTCGGGTTCCATGCAAGCAAGCATAAGGCAGCTTACTTCGAGGTTAGCATCACATGCTTTCTTGTAAGCATTCTTAGCAGCAGCGGGTGCATCATCAGCAGGTTCTTCTGGTAGTGGGTTGTCTAGAACATCTTCCTTTTTCTCAGCCCTGAGAACAATTCTCAGGTTACGGATCCAATCCGAGTAGTTTGTTCCATTCAACTTGTCCTTCTCAAGGACCGAACGCAAAGCAAACGGTGTAGTGCTGCTAGGTGCCATTTAATCTACAACAAAGTAATGCAAAATACACTAAGACAAACGTATCCATGATAGAGCAAATTACATTAAACTATTTTAACAGAATCTACTCCCACTAAAATCAATATCCCTCTATTGAAACTTAGTGATTCAGGATCCACAACTAACAAGTCTACTAGTGAGCTTTAGCATCACCGCTAGCAAACGAGGTAGATCGGTAAGCAACTTTTGCTAATCATATCACATATGACTCCTGTTGTTGAGTGACATCTCTATGTCTCGGCGCCCAACCTTTATGCCCCAAGGTCCTTAACCGTTAAGATAACCTTGTTAAGCAAACCAACCCTTATGCGTGTAAGTGTCCGACACAAACCCGTCTAGTCAAGGAAAACTAGTGGCACCCTAATTTCATAGACCCACCAACTAATTGTACAAGACATGGGACGGTGCAAGCTTTAGTTGGGAGGGCATACTAACTTAAACTTTGTGAGGGATCGTTCTACTTCTAACATCACAGCATGTAGGTGAGAGCTTGCCGGCTGGTCTTCAAGGGCTGAGCGAAGGTCTGGGCTTGAGCGGGCGCACAGAGGTTCTAGCGACATGCGCCGATGGTAGGGTTTATAATCCACACAACCTAACTTTGGACTGGGGGGATGAGGGTGAAGAGTGCAAGTGCTATGCAGATGTTGGTGGTTCAAAAAAAGTGGAGAAGGTGGGTGCGACGACTTCGAGTGGGGTTGAAGGCAAAGGAGGAGCTGCTGTGGTGAAGTCTAAGGGCGAGGGTAGAGAAGTTGTTCCGATCATCGTGGCTTTTGTTGTTGTTGCAGGATACTTATAATTGTATCCTTTGATGCACAGATTTTCAGCAAGCTGTAAAGTCGATGAGCTCAGAAGAGCTCTTCAACTTAGAGGCCAACCTCGTAAAGAAGGTATGGTTACTGGCTAATTTGATGACATGTGTGGTGTGTACTATCTTTGGTGCGTCTTTTGCGACTTGGCTTAATGTTCTTTGTTTAAAACTTGCAGGTGTCTTATTCGTCAATGATTACAAGGGATTGGCTTGCCAAAAGTGAGAAAGCAGCCTCAGAACTTTCGAAGAGGGTAGCTTCCCTTGAAGCGACCATTGCTGCTATGTCTTTAGAGATGAAGAAAGGTAAGTTTGAGAACGCAGAGTTGAAAGAGGAATCTCGCAGACTTGGTGAAAACTACGAGGCCAGGGGCGACGAGATTGATCGTCTGTTGTCGGAAGTAGTGGATCTGGAGAGCCAAATGAAAGAGAAGGACCAAACTATTGAAGGCTTATGCGAGGGTGCCCAGCGCGACAGCGAGGTTATCTTGGGTTTGAAGTCTAAGATCGGCCAGATGGAGCCTGAGTTAGAAACGAAGGCAAAATTGTTGAGCCAAATAAAAACTACACTAAGGGAGAGGTTCGAAAAAGTTCATGAAGCTTACAAAGCCTCCCTTGGTGTGTTTGGCGCTGAGCCTGATGATTGCCCGCTGGATGAAGGATGTGAATGCATGTTTGAGTGGCTGTTGGACGAGGTTAAGAGTCTTCCCAAGGTTCTTGAGGGCTTCAACGACTACTCCACGGTATTCTGCTTGGAAAGCGCCCTTTATTTGCTGGAGCAACAAGGATGCGAGCATGTTAAGAATATCTCCGACGACAATTACATTGTGCCGGCTGCCTCAGAGATTGGCTGTGCTACGAAGTCTTATGTTGTGGAGAATGCAAAGAAGAACTTGTTTGAGCGCATGTGGTCAATCTTCGAGCAAGACTATGTGAAGGGGCTGGAGTGTGAGCGGTTAGCTCAGCTTCGCTTGCAGCCTGGTGTTGTTAATGAAGAGGAGGATGCTGCGGAGCAGATTTTTATTTATTGGTTTTGTGTATAAGTCTGATGAGGTAAGATACTTTTATTTGTGCGTGAGATTATGCCCTGTAAAGTACTTGTGTGCTGGTTTGTTGTTTCTGTATTTATCTTTTGTAAGTGCTACATTTTTATCCCGTTCAAACTTGGGTCAATTGTGAGGTTAGATAAGTCAAAGCTAGGTTGCCGTGTTGGGCAACCTGCTGACTTAGACATTGCGAGAGCTGGTTGATACGACGACCTGAAGTCACTTCACCTGTAACTGCATGCGTTGTTGTATTTTACGTGGGTTGACCTCGTGCGAGGCTAGCCTAGTTTATTGCTTTTGGAAATGCATGTGCTCAACTTGGTGGATGGTTGCGAAGAAGTTAACTTTGATCATGTCTAATGTCATACTTTGACCATTCGCTGAGTGGGGTCGAAAATGCTATTCGCGCCCTTACGAGGTTAGTTGATACGATTTTTTGTAAACCCTTTTCTTTTAGAATTGCAAAACAATTTCGAAAAACGTCACCCCCCCCTTTGCGACGTCGTGAGAGAGAGGTCATATAACCTAGGCTTATGGGTTCTCCTCTTGCAAAGTCGCAAAAATTTGCCACGTTCTTTCGAAAAACGTTATCCCCCCTTTTGCGAAGCTGCGGGAGAGAGGTCATATAACTTAGACTTGCGACTGGAGGTTTCAGTTTTTGCTGTCTGCAATGTTGTTGTGTTTAGGCGTTAGGATTCCTTAGCGCTCTGTCGCGGGGTTGTGCAACTTGGTGTTGCCTTTTGCGTGCTCGAGCGCGAGGTCATGCAGCTTGTTGCTGCCTTTCACACGTTGAATCTCCTTTGCGCACTGGCGCGAGATCACGCATCTCCTCCGCGCACTGGCACGAGGTCACGCAACTTGTTGTTGCTTTTGCACCCGAAATCTCCTCCGCGCATTGGCACGAGGTCACGCAACTTGTTGTTGCTTTTGCACCCGAAATCTCCTTCGCGCACTAGCACGAGGTCATGCAACTTGTTGTTTCTTTTGCACACGAAATCTCCTCCGCGCTCTGGCGCAAGGTCACGCAACTTGTTGTTGCTTTTGCACACGAACTTTTATTTTTAGGGGAAGTTTCCTTTCTTTCTTTGTAAAGAAGGTGTACATGGATCTGCCTCGTTAAAAACCTTGCCTCCATTACGGAGCTCCTAGCAAGGAAAAGAGTGCAGTCCAGACTCTATGACCTTACAAATGAGGTAACCTTGGAAGTAAAGAAAAGAAAAGAAAGTAAAACCATTCTGTTACCTTCAGCGTTGCTTATAGTTCCGCAAGCCGAAGGTAACATGTACAATTATGGGTAGTATTTTCGTAGGCTATCAATGTTCCAGGTGTGTGGGAGAGTGTTTCCTTGCTGATCTGTGGGGTGGAAAGAGCCGGGTCTGCCACTCTTTGTGACAATGTAGGGGCCTTCCCAAGTCTCTTGCAGCTTGCCTGGGTTTTCCCAATTCATTTTCCTTTTGATGACGAGGTCACCGACATTGATCTGTCTTTCTCGAATGTGTTGATCCCTCCATCTTCGGGTTTCTTCTTGGTATTTGTCTAGATTCTCAATGGCCTCGTTGATGTTGAGTTAGATCATGTCTTTCTCTATTCTAGCAATTTCGTCGACGTCCCCATGCTTGAGGACTCTTAAGCTTTTGTTTTTTATTTCTTCAGGTGTTACAGCTTCGGCTCCGAATAAGAGCTTGAATAGGGTGAAGCCTGTTGCCCTGGATTCTGTAGTTATGGGACCATACGACTCTTGGGAGCTCATCGACCCATTTGCCCTTTTTCTGATCGAAGAGACATTTTTTGACTGCAGTGAATATTGTACTGTTGGCCCTTTCCACAGCTCTGTTTGATTGTGGGTAGTATACAAATGAGAATTTTATCTTCATGCCGATGCTGGCGCAGAAATCTGTGAATGAGATGCAATCAAACTCTTTGCCGTTGTCAACAGTTAGCTCCTTGGGACTCCAAACCGACAGACAATGTTTTGCTAGAAAAATTTTTGTACCGAAGCTGATGTGATGACGGCAAGTGGTTTAGCTTTGGCCCATTTGGTGAAGTAGTCTATTACAACTACTGCGAATCTGCAATTTCCTTGCGCTGCTGGCATTGGGCCAACTAGGTCCATACCCCATCTCTGGAGAGGCCACGAGGGTGGGATAAGCTGGATGGGGAGTGAGGGTGCATGCGTTTACCTTGCTATTTTTGGCATGCCTCACAGCTTCGTACGAGCAAGTGTGCGTGCGTATGGACTGATGGCCAGTAGAATCCCTGTCGGATTGCTTTTCCCGCTAGAACCCTTGAGCTAATGTGGGTTCCACAAAAACCGCCGTGTATTTCTTTGAGTAGTTTGCTGCCTATTTCATAGTCGACACAGCGAAGCCATGGTGTTGAGATGCCTGTTTTGTAGAGTTGCCGCTTGATGATTACGTAGCCCCTTGCTCTTTGCTTTAGGCGTGTGCATTCGGCCTCGTTTTGAGGTTCGAAGTGACCTCTAAGGTAAGCCATTATGCTTGCGCGCCAGTCGTAACGCTGGATGGTGTTGATGGGGGATGGATCTTCTTCTTTGATCGAAGGTGAGGTTATGACTTCATAGAATGTGTCGGGTGGGATTGGCTCGACTTCTGCTGCTGCTTTTGCAAGCTTGTCCGCGTCGTCATTTTGTGCTCTTGGTATATTTTTGACATCAAATCCCCTGAAGTGATTTTCCATGGCTCGGACTGCCTCAAGGTATTTAACGAGCTCTGGCTCCTTGGCTTCGGTGTCTTTCTCCATGTGATCACGGATTACCTTCGAGTCCATTCTGATGATGAATGTTTGTTGCCCTATGGCTTTCATTTTCCTTAAGGCCAGCAGCAATCTCTCATACTCTGCGGTTGGTAGGAAGTCTAGCCTCGCTGCATACTTGATTCTGACGCCTGTTGGTGATGTGACCACCGCTGCGACGCCTGCTCCTTTGCGGCACCAGGCCCCATTGCAGTGGACGACCCATGGTGTTTCAAGTTGTTTTGGCTCCTGCTTAGGCGAGGTCTAATCGACCACGAAGTTAGCCATTACTTGGGATTTTATAGTTGTGCGCCTTTCAAAGTCGACTACAAACTCTGAGAGCTCAGATGCCCATTTGGCAATACGGCTGGAAGCTTCCCTGTTTGAGAAAAGATCATGAAGAGATTGGCTGGTTACTACGACTATTTTGTGCCCCTTGAAGTAATGTCGTAGTTTTCGTGCTGCCATGACGACTGCGTATGCGATTTTCTCGAGCTTAGAGTAATGTAGCTTTGAGCCGCTCAAGGTTTCGGATGCGAAGTAAACTGGTATTTGCTTAGTTTTGCCTTTGATTTCTTTTTCTTGAATCAATGCAGCACTGACGGCTGTTGCTGAGGCTGAGACGTACAATAGCAGTGGTGATTTGGGCTCTGGCGAGCATAGCTTCGTAATAGATTGCAGGTACTCTTTGAGGTCTTGGAATGCTTTGCTTTGCTCATGTCCCCATTCAAGTGTTTTGGAACTTCGAAGTGCTTTGAAGAAAGGGAGGCTTCGCTCTGCCGCTCTTGGAATGAAACGGTTTAGCGCAGCGACCCTACCTGTGAGTCGTTGGACTTGTTTGAGCGTGGTTGGCTCTGACATGTTGGCTAATGCCTTGATTTTGTCTGGGTTAGCCTCAATGCCTTTTGTCGTTACCAAGCAGCCTAGGACCTTTCCTCTTTGGACCCTGAATACACACTTTTCTAGGTTTAGCTTTAGGTTGGCTGACCTTAGGTTAGCGAATGTTTTTGTGAGGTCCAGAATGTGGTCACTTCGTTTGGCGCTTTTAACGATGATATCGTCCACATAAGCCAGGATATTGTGCCAAAACTGGTTGTCCAGGACTGTTGCCGTCATTGTTGAGAATGTTTGGCCCTTTTGGCATGCGTACGAAGCAGAATGTTCCAAAGGGTGTCACGAAGCTTGTTTTGCCTTCATCCTCCTTCTTGATTCTGATCTGGTCATACCCCGAGAAGAGGTCAAGTAGCAAGAGCATTTCACTGTTTACAGCGTCATCCACTACCTTGTCAATCCTCTCGAGAGGGTAATCGTCTTTTGGGCAGGCCTTGTTGAGGTCTGTGAAGTCTATGCACATTCTCCATTTGCCATTTTTCTTTTTTACAGGCACTGTGTTAGCTAACCAGTTAGGGTATTGGATTGGCCTTATCACATTAGCTTTGAGGAGCCTGTCAACTTTGGCTTTTACAGCTTGGACCTTTTCGTCGAACATTTTTCTTAGCTTTTGCTTCTTTGGCCTAGCTCCTTGCCTGATGTCGAGGCTGTGCTCGATGATTTCCCTGTCCACCCCTTTGAGATCACCTGCGGACCAAGCGAAGATGTCTTTGTTCTTGTTGAGGCACTCGATGAGGTTACGCTCTTCTTCGGGGTTGAGGTTGGCCCCAATTGTTACGAATATGTTTGCGATGTACCCGTCTAGGAGTACCCGCTTTGTTTCGTCGTCAGCACTGATCTTTATTTTTTCTTTATCTCTCTTGGGCTTGTCGTGGGCCTTTTGCTTTGCTGAGCTTTCGGCTTCGTTTGACGAGGCTAGGTGGTGGACATTCTTTCGGCCCAGAGCTACCCCTTTTTCTATATTCCTTGCCATTTGCTGATCACCGTACACTGTTATGACCCCCTTGAGGGCGGGTATTTTCATGCATAGGTACAGTTGCCTAATTGTTGCATCCATTTTGGTGATGAAGCCACGGCCAAGTATTGCGTTGTAGGGATAGTGCATTTCCACCACGTCGAAGGTGATGTGCTCTATCCTCGCATTATCGCGGTCCCCAAATGAAACTGGGAGAGCAATTTTTCCCAAGGCCTTCACTGGCTTTCCACCAAAACCGAGGAGCGGGATGTCGGCTGGGTCGAGCGTGTTCATGTCAATGTTCATTTCTCTGAATGCGTTTGCGAAAAGGATGTCTGTGGAGCTACCCGTGTCCACTAGGACTTTTCCTACTGTCCAGCCTGCTATCAGTGCTTTGATGATCATCGCATCGTTGTGCAATGTTGTCTTGAGCTTGAAGTCTTCCCCGGTGAAGCTTATGGGCATGTGTGCCCATTCTGGCTTTGTTGGGGGTCCGTCGGGTATGATCACGTTAACTTCTCTGAAATAGTTTCGCCTCCGCCTCTTGTTCTCGAACTCCAGGGAGGAGCCTCCGGTGATTGGCATTATCATGCCGAAGGTAGGTAAGGAGTTTTGGTTGTTGTTTTGTGTGCTGGGCTCTGGTTTGGGCATTATAGCTGGCATGCTTGGGGGAGGAGGTAGTGTTTCTTGAGGCTTCTGAGGTGGATTTGGATTGGCATGCTGTGGGATTGTTTGGTGGTACGGTTGTATGTGTGGCAGAAGAGGCCAAGTCATTGGTTGCTGGAAGTTGGTGAAGCTGGGCTGGTTGGGGTAAAAGCTTGGGTGTGGGTAAAAGGCTGTGCGGTGGATTGTTTTGGGTGCTTGTGCGGCTGCCTTCGCGGCTTCTTCTGCAGCTTTTCTCTCTTCTTCTTTCTTTTTTGGGCACCACTCTATATTGTGATGATTCTGATGGCCATGGTTGACACAGTAGAATGATTTTTGTTGTCTTCCTCGACCTCGTCCTCTACTAGAGTGGCCCCCTCTTTGGGTATTGTTGTTTTGGTTTTGGCACTGGCTTTGGTTTTGGTTTCCCTCAATGTTCATGACACGGTTTTGGTTTTGGTTTTGGTTTTGGTTTTGAGGCTTGTTTTAAGGCGAAGGTTGCCAGCTTCGGTTCTGGTTTGTTTGTCTCTCCTTGTTACGTTCCGCCACTCTTCTATGGTGGTCCTCGTCGGACCTGATGTATTCATCGAGTTTGCCGAAGAGGGCACTCATCGTTTTGGGCTCTTTCCTTGATAGCTTTGACACTGTTGGGCTAGGGGTAAGGCCCATGATGCACGCGGATATTGCTACAGATTCCTCTATGTGCGGCGCTTGAGAACGAAGCTGGACATATCTTCTTACATATTCTGCGAGTGGCTCCTTGTCTTTTTGTTTGCATTGGAAAAGATCTGCTTGGGCCATTTGGGAGTGATGGAAACCCTGAAAGTTTTGTGTGACCTTCACCTTGAGGTCATGCCAGCTGATCACCGTGTGTGGAGGGAGTAGTGAGTACCGGTTCAGTGCCGCGCCTTCGCAAGTAATTATGAAGGACTTGGCGAGGACGACATCATCTCCCCCGGCTGAAGCTACAGCGGCTTTGTAACTCATTAGAAATTGGCGTGGGTCTATCCATCCATTGAATTTGGGCAGGGTGGTTGGCTTGTATGTTGCTGGCCATGGTGTGGTTTGGAGCCCTATTGAGAGCGGCGATGTGACGTCGACCACGAGGGACACCCCCGGCGAGTGGTGTTGGGTGCCTTGGCCAAAGTTGAGGCTGGGTTGGAGCTGTGCCTGATCAACGGTGGGACTATGATAAAAATAAGCTGGGCCTGGTTTGCATTCTCAAGTGGGCTTTCAAGCTCCGCAACTTCTTTCTGTAGTGCTTCCAGCTGCCGCCTAGCTTCGTTCGATTTTGATAGTCTAGACGAGGCCTCCCTCTGTTGTTGCACTTGTTGTGCTAACTGCTCCTTTTTTCTTTTGACCTCTTCTATCTCTCGGAGGACTGAGTCTAGCTCGTTGTCCAAATTAGAGGGGCTAGTAGCTTCGGGCGTTGTGGGTTGGTGGCTGTCAGCACGGTTGGCAGCTTCGTTTGCTATGGGTTGTTGGCTTTGGTGGTTGACTTCAGCTGCGGGTCTCTTGCTCAATGCTTTTGCCCTTAAGGTTTGCTCGACTCTTGCAAGGCGTTCCTCCTTATCCGAAAGGACCTAATCTGTGGCCTCGGGAGCCGTAAGCTGACCGGCCTCCACTGTGTTGTCTTCTCTCTGAACTGTAAGTCTCTTTTTCCGTTGTGGTGGCATCGTGGGCTATTTGTCGAATTAGACCACGATGGGCGCCAAATGTTGGGGCTCGAACCAAATGACAGTTAGAGTGTAACAGTAGCTATCCTATCAATGAATAGTGACCGTTTCAAGGGGGACGGTTCACCTCTCTTTATAGGTCCATAAAGTTACATTTCCGCATTCCCGTTATACCCATACTCAACAACTACATCCCGAGTATATTCCGTACTAGACAATAACTTGACCCCTACTCAAAATGTCGCTTTCACAATGGGATTACATTTCTAACCCTCCTCAAGACTCTTATTACAAAATTGTTCCATAGTAAAGTGGTCCTAGGGCTGCCTTGGTTACTTCCTTCCCCAATCGTAAGCTTCATCGGGGTTGAGCAAACCTCCGTATGCTTTCCGCCTTCTTCGGTCGAAGTCAGCTAACCTCGGGTTTTGGTTATGGAACTCTTCCGAAGTCAAGTTGCCAGGACTTCCGTGAGGGCTTTTACTTCGGGAACCTTCGCCTGCAAAATCACAGAATGGGCATCTTCGTACCAGTTAGCTTCGGTTAACTGTTAGCTTCGTAAAAGGGTAAAGTGACGAGGTTAGTGTCGGTCCAGAGAAGAGGTTTCTGCTAGCTTCGTTCAGGGTGCGTTGTGGGGTGGTCCCCAACAGCAGTGTCAGTGTTTAAACCCGTCAACCTACCAAGGGAGTACCCGAGGTAGAGTTTTGGTTGGTGGGTGCCGCCGAAATCAGGATCTCGATGTTGTATGTAGGAATGCGATTTAGATAGGTTCGGGCCGCTAGATCGCATAATACCCTACGTCTTTTTGTTGTTTTGCTTGTATTGGATTGAACTTATTTTGAGGGGGTCCTTGCCCATCCTTATACGCTGGGGGAGCAGGGTTATAGGGTAGTTGTTTTACAAGAGTACTAGTCGGATACGACTACAGAGTTCTACTCTAACTTGGAAGAGTAGTTTCCTTATCTATGACTAGTCTCCTGGTAGTCCATGTAGACCAAGCCACCCTGTATTATAGTCTCCATGTCCTGATATCTTGATATGTCTCAGTGTACTTCTCCATATCTGGATTTGTACAAACCTTCTGGTGGGCCCATGGATGTATGCCCGACAAGCCCTCGAGTACTTTGTAGTCAAATGTAACAGCCTCGGGTACTTCTGCAGACGTTGCTTGACTGGTTTCTTGTGCTGTTTGAGTACTTTGGTCGTGGCCAAGTATTCGAGTACTTGAGTGCTGTCATGCAGCTGGAAGGTACTCTAGCCTCATCTAACGTTATTTCTAAGAAGTCTGTCCTCAAATCTTTATATGTAAGTGTGATGAAAATCCCACTCCATATGGAGTAGCCCCCGAGCCTCAGGTTGAATCGAAGAATCAGGCTGAGGGTCAATCTGCATTTGTTCCATCTTTGAAGAATCAGACTTGGTGTTTGAAGAAAAATAAATTTTATCCATCGAGCACGATGTACACAGCCCCCGAGCCGTTACCCGACTAGTTCCAGGAGGTATAGGGGTATTTTAATCTATTACTGTGACCATTCAGCTTCTGTCGGTTTGGAAAAATCTATCTTGTGTGGATAAGGCCGTCATTGTCACTGATTAGCAAAAACATCAGGCCGTTACCCCGGAGAATCCGCCATGGCTATAAAAGTTAAGGGAGAGTTACCCCTGCCCTTTACGCTGCCTTTTTTCATCTGTCATTTGTCTTGGCCAAAAAAAACCCTAGCTCTCAGCACCGCCACAATTTCATCTTAAACCACTAGTGCCGTCGTGCCTTCCATTGCCTGCGAAGCCTCCTCGAAGCCCCCAAGTGCATGCGCGTGAAGACCAAGGCAACAATCAGAATGGGGAGGAAGCTCGAAGGTCCGAAGAAGGAGTCCAAGGAGGATGCTAAGAAGGCACCCAAGGAGGGTTCCCAGAGGGGAACTTCCAGGAAAGGGAAGGAGCCCGAACTGGCGGTGCCAAAGTGTGGGGAAACCAGCCAGACCACGCCGCCCAATTAGGCAATGGCCTGGAAGCGATCCACCAAGAAGGATGCGGAAATCCAAGAGTTGGTGGATGCCAAGCTTCTACAGGAGCAGGCGGTCGTGGGTTGGAGGTCCTCTTGTGGCAATGCTTGGATGTTTGAAGTGCACCCCAATGAAACGGTAATATTTTCTCGGTTGTGGAGCGTGGATTTGCTATTCTGACTTCTTACTTCTTCCGGGGCCTCTTGGAGTACTACTCATTGCAGCTTGTCCATCTCAATCCCAACAACATCTTGCATATCTCCATCTTTGTTCACTTGCGCGAATCATTTCTGGGGATTCCGCCCCATTTCTGATGAGGACATCACTCCTTTGGAATCACATGATACTCCTCAAGTTGTACAAGGACCAATCACTCGAGCTAGAGCATGACAAATGAATCAACAGATGAGGTCGTTCTTAGGTATGTCCTTTCATGATTATAAGAATGAGATACTACCTAATGATATTATTGTGATTAGGAACTTAGCAGAGGACTAGCAACGACATGGGGAGAGCTTTGGAAGTGGAGGAGACTAGCAAGGGCGCCCAAATCAAGCTGGAGATGCAATACAACTCGGGTTCGTTTCAGCCTCGGATTCCAGGAGCAGCAAGTAGTAATTTGGACGCCCCGGTGGCATACGGAGGCTGTTTTAGACGTTCTTTATATGGATGGAAAGATAATTTCGAGGAGCTTCCAATAGCACTAGTCCCATTACAAAATACGGCCAGAGTCAACAGGAATCATTGAAAGAACTCAACAATCAGAATCTGTCCGGGTGCTGCATCACCGTCTTTGGGCCGTTAGCCCATGTATCCTGTCAAGCCCATTAGGGGGCGCGTCCCTAGGGGTATGCACGCCCCAAACCCTTATTTTATCAGTAGCTGCTGTCATTCGAGGGTTAGTTTTTGCTTAGATTCATTCTTCACGCTTTGTGATACAGTTCGCCTTGCACCGGACCAACTAGGCTGCTGCAATTGGTTTGTGAAACCTCAACTTGAGTGCTTAATCATTCATCTGCAATTTGGATTGTGTTCTTCTTGTTCTTGCTTGTGTTCTTGGATTCGCTTGCAGGGATTAGCCTTCTTGGCGAGGTTATCCGCGTCCTGGACGGGGGTGATAACGAACAGAGCAGTAGTGTTACACAGGGTGAATCTGTTTTGATACGAGCCCTGAATCGCCAACGTCGAGTCTCCACAAATCCAACATACCCTACCTAGTGGAAGATTAGGACCAACACCCCTATTAGCTGGTATCAGATTCATAGATTTCCCATTAGGTAATTCTCGTGATCTTCCTTTTACTGTCCTAGAGTCTAGTAGCCAAAAAACACAACAAAAAATCCCGTCCTATAGCCCCTTTGTGCCTTTCCGATTTTAAGTTCAGTGTTGCTTTATTGAATTTGTGTCTATAGTCGAGTCTTTGTTGCTGGTTTAGATTGTGTCCAAGTCTTGTTGTGTTTCCCTTTGTGCCGCCAACCCTAGCCGCCGCATTTGTGCCGTCGTATAACCCTGATTTCGGGGCAAATCTTGAAACGGCCATATCTTTGCGCTCAGAGGTCGAAACGGGGCAAATTTTTTTTTCAAAAACATCTACAGAAAATTTCCTACATGGTTCTCCCCTTGTTTGCGGGGTTCGGTGAAATCAGATTGCCACAATTCCCTTTGGAAGATTGTGTTTCTAAGGTTTGAAGTTGTTTCTTCTCGTTTCTAGTATCTTCATGAATTTCCCTAGCTCACATCTATTATCCCCATAAGTTGAAACTTGGTGTGCTGGTTCTTAGGTGCTCCTAGTTCAGAACAAAAGAAAATATCAAAAAATATTCAGAAACACAAAAAAGACAAAAAAACAAAGAGAATTTTTTTTTACAGAGGAGCACCTGAGCACCTAAGACTTGGTACACCCTGAGCAGAGCTGTGAGATCCTATCCTTTGACTTGCCTCATTGTGGTTTACCCTACTTGCTTGTTGTTCTACAACTTCTACTAGGTGCATATTTAGGCCAGCAACTGTGACGAGTCTTACGAACATTTATTCAGTTTGCATATATGTTATTACTATCGTGTGTTCCTTGCTACTTACATTGCCTACCCAAGCTCCACTTTCTCCTAGTCAGAAAAGCTTCAACCTTGGTGATCTGCCCACACTCTGCTTGGTGTCCCCTCACCGGCCGGTACCCTCCTTGCAGTGTTGGTAAGAATATTTGCAAGCGCGGGGAAGATGCTTGAGGTGTTGTTCCACCTCACATACAGCCACCACACCACCCCCCTCGTACTTGAATAGGGCTTTGTACTTCCTATTTTCTTTGCTAACATGCTAGGAACCGACAAAGACAAAGAAGCTACTAGCCCATCCAACTTCAATGAGTGTGTCTCTCGGGCGGACATTGATGCTACCATACGGACGATGACGCAAGCGCTTGAGCAGCTCCAACGTTCTGTCTCAGCCATTGCTACTCGACTTGCCCACATGGAGGAAGAGTAGAGATTGCACCGACCAGCACCACCACCTGAGGATGAGGGTGATAATGAGGATGACGCCACCCTCAATGGTAAGGATGCTGACTAGCGACAACCTCCACATAGGCGTGGCCCTAGTAACCGCCCTGCCCAAGGTATCAATGATCCTTATTCCAAGGTTAAATTCTCAATACCTTCATTTTGTGGTACCTATGATCTAGATGTTTATCTAGATTGGGAGATTTCAGTTGAACAGAAATTTAATGCTCATGTGGTGCCTGATATACATCGTGTTAGATTAGCTACTAGTGAATTCACTAGGTTTGCTATTCTTTGGTGGTCTGAACTTGTTAAAACTGGCACTGATCCACCAACGTGGGATAGGTTAAAATGAGCAATGCGTGCTAGATTTGTTCCTCCTTCATATAAATTTGATTTGCACAAAAAATTACAGCGACTTAATCAAGGTAACAACTCAGTAGAAGAATATTATCAAGAGCTGCAAATTGGTATGTTACGTGCTAAGGTAGAGGAGGACAATGAGGATAAAATGGCTCATTTTTATGGTGGTTTGCGCTGTGAAATTCAGTATATAATTGATTATAAAGAGTACAATACTATCAATCGCTTGTTCCATCTTGCTATGTTGGCAGAGAAAGAATTGCAGGGTCATCAACGGACGAGTGGACAGCCCCGAACGAGCGGGCAGCCACGGCCTTCACCACCATTGGCTTTTACATCCCCACGACTAGCGACTTCGTCTACACAGCTAGCACCATCCTCTCCATCAACTATACCGACTGAGGCAAGCAAAACAGTGAGTACGAAGGCGAACAACAAGCCTTTGTCGTCTTCTACCTCTACGGGTCGTTCGACGCCTATTCAGTGCCATCGTTGCAGGGGTTTCAGACATGTCATGAAGCATTGCCCGAGCCAGCAAGATTTCATTGCAACAGAGGATGGCGGATATGTAAGTGCTAGTGATGTTGAGGATGAATTTGCACTTGCCGCTAACCTTGCAAGCGACGATGATTTTTCCAATGAGGATGGAGCCATTTCAGGAGCAGCAGCTTCGGTGGGCCATGAGACACTCATTGTGCAGCGTGTCTTGAGCACTCACATGGCACAGGAGGAGTGGATATAACACCACAATTTATTTGAGACTCTCTTCATCCTGCACAAGAGGCGCGTTCGGGTCATCATTGACGGTGGTAGCTGCAACAACTTGGTGAGTCAGGACATCGTAGACAAGCTCCAGCTTCCCCCATGTGATCACCCTCGCCTGTACCATATTCAGTGGTTCAACAACAGGGGTAAGGTCAAGGTAAAGCAAACTGCAAGGATTCATTTCTCCCTAGGTGAGTATAGTGAAGTTGCTGATTTTGATGTTGTGCCTATGGAAGCATGCTTGCTTTTACTTGGTCGTCCTTGGGAGTTTGATACTGATGCTACACAACATGGTAGAAGCAATAAATATACTCTTATGCATAAAGAAAAGAAACTCACTTTGCTCCCCATGACCCCAGGTGAAATTGTGCAATTTGCGATGGAAAAACTTGCTAAATCTACATGTAAAACTGCTTGTACTTCTGAAAATCAGCAAGTAGCTAATCCTGTTTTCCCACCTAAAAATGATAAAGTTGCTTCAAATTCTTCTCCTAATGCGATCAAATTGAAAGGTTGTGTGATGCTTGCAACTAAATCTGATCTTGCTAAAATTTGTGATGAGGATGCGCCTTGTTATGCTTTGATTTGTCGAGATGTGCTATTTTCCATGGATGATACATCTAGCACTTTGCCTCCTGCGGTCACTAACCTTTTGCAGGAGTTTCGAGATATTTTCCCCACTGAGATACCTCCAGGCCTTCCACCCATTCGAGGCATTGAGCATCAGATTAATTTCATACCTGAAGTGAGCTTGCCGAACCGTACGGCATATCGGACCAACCCTAAGGAGACTAAGGAAATTCAGTGCCAAGTGCAAGACCTTCTTAACCGTGGGTTTGTACGTGAGAGCCTTAGTCCTTGTGCTGTTCCTGTTATTTTGGTCCCAAAGAAAGATGGCAATTTTCACATGTGTGTAGATTGTAGGGCTATTAACAATATCACCATTCGTTATTGTCACCCTATTCCTAGGCTAGATGATATGCTTCATGAGTTGAATGGTTCTATAATTTTTTCTAAGGTGAACTTGCATAGTGGATATCAACAAATCAGAATGAAACTAGGAGATGAATGGAAAACTACTTTTAAGACTAAGTTTGGCTTGTATGAGTGGTTAGTAATGCCTTTTGGTTTAACTAATGCACCTAGTACTTTCATGCGCTTAATGAACGAGGTCTTACGTCCTTTCATTGGAAAATTTGTGGTGGTATACTTTGACGATATATTGATTTACAGCAAGTCTTTACCTGAACATCTTGATCATCTACATGTTGTTTTCAATGTTTTACGTGATGCACGTTTGTTTGGTAACCTCGACAAGTGCGCCTTTTGCACTGAACGAGTTTTGTTTCTTGGCTATGTTGTGACTCCATAGGGGATCGAGGTTGATGAAGCTAAGGTGCATGCTATACAGAGTTGGCTGACTCCCACATCAGTGTCTCAAGTGCGGAGTTTTCATAGACTAGTAGAATTTTATAGGCGCTTTGTGAAAGATTTCAGCACCATTGTAGCTCCTCTGAATGAGCTTACAAAGAAGGTAGTGGCTTTCCATTGGGGACCTACACAAGAGAAGTCATTCCAGCAGTTGAAGGATCGCCTGACACATGCGCCATTGCTCCATCTTCCTGATTTTAGTAGGACTTTTGAGCTCGAATGTGATGCTAGTGGAGTTGGCATTGGTTGTGTCTTGATGCAAGAAGGTAAACCGATTGCTTACTTTAGCAAGAAAATAATTGGGCCTGTTTTGAATTATTCCACGTATGATAAAGAATTATATGCTCTTGTTCATTCTTTAGAACTATGGCAGCATTATTTATGGCCTAAGGAGTTTGTTATTCATTCTGATCATGAATCGCTAAAGCATATTCGTAGTCAAACTAATTTGAATCGTAGACATGCTAAATGGGTTGAATTCATTGAATTTTTTCCTTACATTATCAAGAATAAGAAAGGGAAAGATAATGTTATTGCTAATGCTTTGTCTAGACTCTATGCCATGTTGTCTCAACTTGATTATCGTATTTTTGGGCTTGATTCAATTAAGAGGCAATATGCTGATGATACTGATTTTAAAGATGCTTTTGTGAATTGTAAAGAGGGCTGGACATGGAATAAATTTGTGCTGAGCGATGGATACTTATTTCGAGCTAATCGCCTATGCATTCCAGTTGGATCTGTATGTCTTTTGTTGTTGCAGGAGGCACATGGTGGAGGCCTCATGGGTCATTTTGGTGCTAAGAAGACGGAGGATGTTTTGGCCAAAGATGAGGTGAGATGTTGAGCATTTTGTGAATCATTGCACCACATGTCAGAAGGCAAAATCAAGGTTAAATTCACATGGTTTGTATATGCCTCTCCCTATTTCTTCTGTTCCTTGGTCAGATATTTCTATGGATTTTGTTTTAGAATTGCCTATGACTAAGAGGGGGAGGGATAGTATTTTTGTGGTTGTGGATCATTTTTCTAAGATGGCTCATTTCATTCCTTGTCATAAAACTGATGATGCTGTTCATATTGCTGATCTATTCTTTAGAGAGATTGTTCGCTTGCATGGTATGCCTTGTACTATTGTTTCAGATCATGATGCGAAATTCTTGAGTCATTTTTGGCGTACATTGTGGAATAAGTTGGGTATAAATCTGTTGTTCTCTACTGCATGTCACCCACAAACCGACAGGCAGACCGAGGTTGTTAATCGTACATTATCAGCTATGTTGAGAGCAATTTTGAAGAAGAACTTGCGGATGTGGGAAGAGTGTTTGCTGCATGTGCAGTTTGCATATAAACGGCGGAACACTCCACCACCAAGGTAAGTCCTTTCCAGGTAGTGTATGGCTTCAATCCTCGTGCTCCTATTGATCTTTTACCTCTACCTACTTCTGAACGAACTCATCATGATGCGAAGCAATGTGCTGAATTTCTTTTAAAAATGCATGAAACAACCAAGGCCAACATTGAAAAAATAAATGATAAGTATAAAATTGTTGGTAGCAAAGGTAGAAAGACAATAAACCTTGAACTGTGGGATCTAGTGTGGTTACACTTCCGCAAGGATAGACTTTCAGATCTTAGAAAGTCTAAATTGATGCCTAGAGCTGATGGCCCTTTTAAAATACTTGAAAAGATTAATGACAATGCATATAAACTAGAGTTGCCACCCGAGTTTGGGGTTAGTCCTACGTTTAACATTGCATATCTTAAACCATACATGGGAACGGATGATGAGCTTGAGTCGAGGATGACTCCGATTCACGAGGGGGAGGATGATGAGGACATCACTCCTTTGGATGCACACGATACTCCTCAAGTTGTACAAGGACCAATCACTCGAGCTAGAGCACGACAAATGAATCAACAGGTGAGCTCGTTCTTAGGTAGGTCCTTTCATGATTATAAGAATGCGATACTACCTAATGATATAGGAACTTAGGAGAGGACCAGCAAGGACATGGAGAGAGTTTTGGAAGTGGAGGAGACCAGCCAGGGCGCCCAAATCAAGTTGGAGATGCAATACAACTCGGGTTCATTTTAGCCTCGGATTTCAGGAGCAGCAAGTAGTAAATTGGATGCCCTGGTGGCATACGGAGGCCATTTTGGATGTTCTTTATATGGATGGAAATATAATTTTGAGGAGCTTCCAATGGCACTAGTACCACAGCCAAATACGGCCGGAGTCAATGGGAATGATCGAAAGAAGTTAACATCCAGAATCAGTCCGGGTGCTGCATCACCGTCTTTGGGCCGTTGGCCCATGTATCCTGTCGAGCCCATTAGGGGGCGCATCCCTAGGGCTATGCACGCCCCAAATCCTTATTTTCTTAGTAGCCGCCATCCTTTGAGGGTTAGGTTTTGCTTAGATTCATTCTTCGTGCTTTGTGATAGAGTTCGCGTTGCACCGGGCCGACTAGGTTGCTGCAATTAGTTTGTGAAACCTCAATTTGAGTGCTTAATCATTCATCGGCAATTCGGATTATGTTCTTCTCATTCTTGCTTGTGTTCTTGGATTCGCTTGCAGGGATTAGCCTTCTTGGTGAGGTCATCCGCGTCCTGGACAGGGTTGATAACCTACGGAGCAGTGGTGTAACGACCATGGGGTGAATCTGTTTTAGCAGGAGCCCTGAATCGCCAATGTCGAGTCTCGACAAATCCAACATACCCTACCTAGCGGAAGATTGGGACCAACACCCCTATTAATTTCAGTCTCTTCCGCAAGATTTTTCGTCTAAAGCCACAACCTAGTCAGGAGAATATGCAGGTTATTGGAGGTGCCGGCTTCCAAATCCGTGAGCAGTACTCGGATCTGTATTTGGAGTATAAGCTGGTGGAATCTCATGGTAGTTGGAAGGAAAAGTGGTTTTATATTGAAGATCACGAGCCGTCTCTATCCAAGATTACTGGACATCATCCAAAGTACAGTAGCCGATGGCTGGATGAACCAACAACTGCTGAAAGTATTTAAGTACCCAATCTGTTGACCAAGATTGCTGCATTGAAGAAGCAGGGTTTGACATGAGTAGTCGTAGTTACCAACTTTCTGAAAAGACGGCTGCAGCCATTGCAGTTTCGGCATACTCCTGCATATGAGTACTCTGGGCTTGATGATCCCTAACGGATGTCACCCGATGATATCTCTGATGAAGAGGTTGGGGCCCATCTGTGCCGGATGTTCAAAGAACTTGAGGGTGCATTTGGAGCGGTTGAAGAGTTCGACAGCCGGAACAAGCCAAATGAAGTAAGTATTCATCAATGTTGTGCTTCGAGTACTTGTATTGTTTTGTATGTTGTTTTCCAACTTATTTCTTCTTGTGCAGGCAGATGCATTCTTGTATTATTTGCCTCCTCCTCCCCCTGATGTGGATGTCGCAAAGAACACAAGGCTAGTGCATTCACTGCAATTGCCTAGGGTTTCCTCGAAAGAGGAAGAGGAGGGGGATGAAGAGACCGATTCCATTGACAACTCTGATTCTGATGGTGATGGTTACTTTGTATTGCAACCGTGGGCCTCGAAACAAGACAAGTCATCTTCTGTTGCGATGAGACACCATGCTGACGATGACGTAGATGCTGATTTGGCGCTGCTGCCAAAGAAGCAGCGAACTGCTATGCCCAAGAGGCGCACTAGGTGCGATCTTCACATTTATGATGCGCCCCCGCCCGTAATATTTTTTGCGGAAGGGCATGGCCTTGAGGTTTGAGTACTCTTGTACTTGTTGTATGTAGTTTTGACTACTTATATTTTAAGTTCTTTCTTCTGCAGACTACTAGTGAAGTAGCCAAAACTGTAGAGGTAGCTACTGATGTGGTTGTTGATGCCGTGGAGACGGCTACCAATAATGTTGGCGAAGTTGCAGAAACAGCGGCCGACGATGGGACTATTGCGGCGGATGCAGCCGCTAGTAATGTGACCATGGCTCCAGAGACAACTACTCCACGCGTGACCCTGGAGGTAGTGGTGACTGCCGGCGGTGTTGCTGGATCAACGAAAACGGACATGAGTAAAGCAGTCAAGACACCAAAGGCTGTGTCTGATGCTACACTGTCCGAAATTTCCGAAGGTGGGGAGCACGCAGATACCAGTGGCAATCATTGTTGGGTTACGAGGTAGGCTACGCTAGCGCAAATCAAAAATTTCTACCGCGTATAACCAGGAAGAACTGCCGTATAAGGATCACGGGATTACCACTCGACGCACTACTGGTGCGGAAGATGTAGATATGCGTCAGTGCAGTGAAGACTATCACGTAGTCGTACGTAGTCGATCACATCCAGCAGCTCCTCAGCAGCTCCTCCACGTGCAGCAAGATCGCCTCCGGTGCCGCGGCTCGTCGTCGGCTCGTCGTGGCTCGTCGGCGGCTCGTCGATGGCTCGTCCAAGTGCTGCAGGCACAACACCTCCAAGGTATCCACACGTGCAGGGAGGAAGCGTCGCAAGCTGGATTGCTAGATCCGCGAGTTGCAACAGGCGAGGGCGTGGGAGGCGCGGCAAGTGTGTTTCGCCAAAAAGGTGTAAACCCTAGGGCGCCCCCACCCCTCTATTTATAGGGGTTCCTGACGGGCCTCTGGATCCGAGGCCCATTAGTACTCCTAAACCTAATCCAACTCGGATCAGATCCGAATTGGGCTTCCAGCCCCTTAAGTGTGTGACCCTATGGGTTCGGATACGTATAGACATGGCCCGAGTACTCCTACTCGGCCCAATAGTCGGTAGCGGCCTCTAGCAAGACGTGCCAACTCCTATACGCACACGAAGATCATATCAGACGAACCATCACAACATAATATACATGCTATTCCCTTTGCCTCACGATATTTGGTCTAGCTTCAAGCCGACCGCTCTTTCTCGATCCTGTGATTCGGAATCCCTTTGTAGGTTAACTCTTAACCGTACGTAGCATGGCCATGCATTTTCGGATCCGATCACTCGAGGGGCCCAGAGATATCACTCTCAATCAGAGAGGGGCAAATCCCATCTTGATTGACCATGTCTCATAGCATGCTTCTTGACAAACCCGAAAACTACCTTTATAACTACCCTGTTACGGCGTAGCGTTTGATAGCCCCTAAGTAGGTCGATCCACATCTAGAATACATGCGACAATCTCAGGTCTAAGGACAAAGCGTATATGTTGTTTAAAGAGAGAACTACTTCTCATGTTGGGTCAGTCCTAACACATGTCTCCACATGTGTCCACATTATTAGTTCAACATCTCCATGTCCATGACTTGTGAAACATAGTCATCAACTAATAC
>NC_028451.1:18657824-18709713 GCF_000263155.2 Setaria italica | reverse complement strand
AAATCATGGATACAAATGGAATATCATCATCTCTATGATTGCCTCTAGGGCATACCTCCAACAGTCTCCCACTTGCACTAGAGTCAATCTAGAAGGTACCTAATACCCATAGCTCTTACATGCGCATCATGCTTAGCCTGCGGGAGTGGTTTTGTCAACGGATCAGAAATGTTCAGATCCGTGTGTATTTTGCATATCTTGATCTCACACCGGTTAACGAAGTCTCGAATGAGATGAAATCGCCGCATTACGTGTTTGTTCTTCTGGTGGTTCCTTGGCTCCTTTGCTTGCGCAATAGCCCCATTGTTATCACAGTAGAGATTCAATGGGCTGGACGCATTCGGGAACACACCAAGCTCAATGAGGAAATTCCTTATCCAAACACCTTCCTTCGCGGCTTGCGAAGCCGCGATGTACTCGGCTTCTGTCGTAGAATCGGCCACCGTCTCCTGCTTGGAATTCTTCCAACTAACAGCACCACCATTTAGCGTGAACACAAATCCTGATTGTGACTTTGAATCATCTCTGTCGGTTTGGAAACTAGCATCGGTGTAACCTGTTACAACGAGCTCCTCCTCACCTCCATAGACGAGGAACATATCTTTAGTCCTTCTCAAGTACTTAAGAATGTTTTTCACCGCTGTCCAGTGACTCTCACCTGGATCAGATTGGTGTCTGCTTGTCATACTTAGCCCATATGAAACATCTGGGCGAGTACTTATCATTGCATACATGATAGATCCAATAGCCGAGGCATATGGCACTCTACTCATGCGATCCCGCTCATCAGCAGTCGAAGGACACTGAGTCTTGCTGAGATGTATGCCATGTGACATAGGCAAGAACCCTTTCTTTGCCTCTTCCATGCTGAACCGCTTCAACACTTTGTCAATGTAAGTATCTTGGCTTAAACCTATAAGCCTTCTCGACTTATCTCTATAGATCTTAATGCCCAGAATATATGCCGCTTCCCCTAAGTCCTTCATCGAAAAACTATTTTTCAGTGAAGTCTTTACGGACTCAAGCATAGGAATGTTATTTCCAATCAGTAATATGTCATCCACATATAAGATTAGAAATACTACAGAGCTCCCACTAACCTTCTTGTAAACACAAGACTCTTCTTCGTTCTTGGTGAAGTCAAACCCTTTGACCACTTCATCAAAACGAATGTTCCAACTCCTAGATGCTTGCTTCAATCCATAAATGGATCTCTGAAGCTTGCATACCTTTCCAGCATTTTTCGGATCGACAAAACCCTCAGGCTGTATCATATACACGTCCTCAGCTAGGTTTCCATTCAGGAAAGCTATCTTGACATCCATCTGCCATATCTCATAATCGAAATATGCAGCTATAGCTAGAATAATCCGAATGGACTTAAGCATCACTACGGGCGAGAAGGTCTCGTCGTAGTCAACTCCTTGAACTTGTCGAAAACCTTTTGTGACAAGTCGTGCTTTATAGATGTGAACATTTCCATCCATGTCCTTTTTCTTCTTATAGATCCACTTGCACTCTATGGCTTTAACACCATCAGGCGGGTCAACCAAGTTCCAAACTTGATTGTCTCCCATGGACTCTATTTCGGATTGCATGGCACTCTGCCATTTTTCGGAGTCTGGGTCCATCATTGCTTCTGCATATGTTGCAGGCTCATCATTGTCCAACAATAATATTTCCCGCATTTCGCGGAGCCTTGCCGACCTTCGTGGTTGTGGCGGTGCTTCTCTTGCCATGGGTATCTCAACTTGTTCTGCTACGTTAGCATTACTCATTGATTCTTGCCCGATTGGCTCATCTTGAACTTCTTCAAGATGCACTGTCTTTCCACTCTTTTCTCCTTTGAGAAACTCTTTCTCGAAGAAAACCCCGTTCTGAGCGACAAACACTTTGCCTTCTGATCGGTTGTAGAAATAATATCCCAAAGTTTCCTTTGGATATCCCACGAAAATGCACTTATCCGACTTGGGTGTGATCTTGTCCGACTGAAGTCGCTTGACAAACACTTCACATCCCCAAATCTTTAGAAAAGACAAACTAGGAACCTTTCCAGTCCATATCTCATATGGTGTCTTAACTACGGATTTAGATGGTACCCTATTAAGTGTGAAAACTGCTGTTTCTAGAGCGTATTCCCAAAATGACAATGGTAGGTCCGACTGGCTCATCATTGATCGAACCATGTCTAACAAAGTTCGATTACGTCGCTCGGACACACCGTTTCTCTGAGGTGTTCCAGGCGGCGTAAGTTGTGGAACAATTCCGCAACTCTTTAGATGATTGCTAAACTCGTGGCTCAAATACTCGCCTCCACGATCAGATCGTAAGGCCTTAATTTTCTTGCCACGCTGATTTTCAACTTCATTCTGAAATTCCTTGAACTTTTCAAAGGTTTCAGACTTGTGCCTCATCAAGTAGACATAGCCATATCTACTAAAATCATCAGTGAAAGTTATGAAGTATTGGAATCCTCCTCTAGCCGTCGTGCTCATTGGTCCGCATACATCACTATGTACGAGTTCCAACAAGTCTACTGCTCTCTCAGGAAATCCTGTGAAAGGCGTCTTGGTCATCTTGCTTAGCAAACAAGCCTGACATGTCTCGTATGATTCAAAATCAAACGAAGTTAGAAGTCCATCAGAATGGAGCTTCTTCATGCGCTTTTCACTTATATGACCCAAACGACAATGCCACAAGTAGGTAGGACTCAAATCATTAGGCCGAGGCCTTTTAGCACTTACATTACAGACAGGTGAACCATCAAGATTTAAAACAAATAATCCATTCACAATGGGTGCAAAAGCCATAAACATATTATTCTTAGAGATCACACAACCATTGTTTTCACTCGCAAATGAATAACCATCCTCCATCAAGCATGAAGGAGATAAAATGTTTCGACTTAAACTAGGAACAAAATAACAATTATTCAACTCCATAATAAATCCTGACGGGAGGTGGAGTTGCATCGTCCCGACGATCAAAGCAGCAACTCTTGCATTATTGCCCACGCGGAAATCAACTTCTCCTCTTTCCACGCTTCTACTTCTTATCATTGCCTGCATCGAATTGCAAATATGAGCAACCGATCCGGTATCAAATACCCAAGAATTAATAATTGTATCAGCGAGAAATATGTTGTCTATAACATTAACAACAAGCGTACCTGAGGTAGAAGTACTCTTACTTCCGCCATTCTTCAAGGAAGCTAGGTACTGCTTGCAGTTTCTCTTCCAGTGACCAAGTTCATGACAGTAAAAGCACTCTTTGTCTGGAGCAGGTCCAGGTCCAGCTTTAACCTTGGGCGGTGGGTTTGGCTTGGACGTTCCAGCCTTGCCCTTCTTCTTCCAAGAATTGCCCTTCTTCTTAAAGCTGGGCTTGTTCTGTATCGCCATCACATGGCTGGTACTAGCGCTTTTCTTGATGTCAGCCTCTGCTGTTTTAAGCATGCCACACAGCTCATTCAGACCCTTCTCCGTCCCATGCATATGGTAGTTCGAGATGAAGTTCCCATAGCTAGGCGGAAGAGACGAAAGAATGAAATCAGTGGCCAACTCTTGGCCCAGTGGGAAGCCTAGCTTCTCCAACCGTTGAGTGTAACCAACCATCTTGATTACGTGTAGTCCTACTGCTGCGCCTTCTGCTAGCTTGCTCTCAACAAAGGCCTTAGACACATTGAACCTTTCAGTCCTGGCCTGTGTGTGGAACATGTCTCTAAGCGCCACGATCATATCGTGCGCCTCATGGTTTGTTTCGAACTGCATCTGCGGCTCGGGTTCCATGCAAGCAAGCATAAGGCAGCTTACTTCGAGGTTAGCATCACATGCTTTTTTGTAAGCATTCTTAGCAGCAGCGGGTGCATCATCAGCAGGTTCTTCTGGTAGTGGGTTGTCTAGAACATCTTCCTTTTTCTCAGCCCTGAGAACGATTCTCAGGTTACGGATCCAATCCGAGTAATTTATTCCATTCAACTTGTCCTTCTCAAGGACCGAACGCAAAGCAAACGGTGTAGTGCTGCTAGGTGCCATTTAATCTACAACAAAGTAATGCAAAATACACTAAGACAAACGTATCCATGATAGAGCAAATTACATTAAACTATTTTAACAGAATCTACTCCCACTAAAATCAATATCCCTCTATTGAAACTTAGTGATTCAGGATCCACAACTAACAAGTCTACTAGTGAGCTTTAGCATCACCGCTAGCAAACGAGGTAGATCGGTAAGCAACTTTTGCTAATCATATCACATATGACTCCTGTTGTTGGGTGACATCTCTATGTCTCGGCGCCCAACCTTTATGCCCCAAGGTCCTCAACCGTTAAGATGACCTTGTTAAGCAAACCAACCCTTATGCGTGTAAGTGTCCGACACAAACCCGTCTAGTCAAGGAAAACTAGTGGCACCCTAATTTCATAGACCCACCACTAATTGTACAAGACATGGGACGGTGCAAGTTTTAGTTGGGAGGGCATAATAACTTAAAATTTGCGAGGGATCGTTCTACTTCTAACATCACAGCATGCAGAAAGTAAAACATAAACAGAATAGCATTCACACAGCTTGTGACACAGTATGACCCGTTTTCATATGGTGATCTCCATCTCCATAGAACCTGTTCACCATGGTGATCTCCATCTCCATGTTCCATGTGCGCCATCCTCCTGGTGATGAGTCCTCCAAGAACTAGAGCATGCTATTACGCCTAATAGCTAGTAAGGAATCTAGTAATGAAGATTACATAGTTGCTTGGATCATCACAGATTGGTACGCAGACCATTAAATACAATAAAGTGACAACACATATGGCTCCTGCCGTGTTGCCGTACGCGCGACACGCAGGTCACGAATTAATTACACACATGCATCACATACTTAAGGGGGCCATACTGATCACAAAGATACATGCATACATCCTGCAAAATAGAGTTAGGCGTCCTAACGTTCTAAACTTCGGAGGCCCGAAACTCCATCTTCTAAGCCGAATTTGGGAAATCTAATTTCATGTGTAATTTTTTTTGTAGATCAATTTTCGTATAGAAATCGCCCCGATCCGAGATCGTACCGAAAAGTTACGGCTGATTTACCGAAGCATGCGCATACGGCAAAATCCCGACCCCGGCAGTAGATCCCATCTACCATTGCACATCTAATGCGCCTGGCGTATGACCCTGGATCTCGATTTGACCAATCATATTGATCTTCCCTCACTGCAACTGGATTTACGTGTATCACTTAACTCCGATGGCGGAAACCGACCGGTAGGAGTATGTCGTTACACTACCATTGCAGTAAGGGCACGAAATCAGGACATAGATCAAACAGAGAACTCGCATATCTCCATATGCACACATCCCGAATCCAAAACTAAGCACCCTGGCTCTGATACCACTGTTGGGTTACGAGGTAGGCTACGCTAGCGCAAATCAAAAATTTCTACCGCGTATAACCAGGAAGAACTGCCGTATAAGGATCACGGGATTACCACTCGACGCACTACTGGTGCGGAAGATGTAGATATGCGTCGGTGCAGTGAAGATGATCACGTAGTCGTACGTAGTCGATCACGTCCAGCAGCTCCTCAGCAGCTCGTCCACGTGCAGCAAGATCGCCTCCGGTGCCGCGGCTCGTCGTCAGCTCGTCGTGGCTCGTCGGCGGCTCGTCGATGGCTCGTCCAAGTGCTGCAGGCACAACACTTCCAAGGTATCCACACGTGCAGGGAGGAAGCGTCGCAAGCTGGATTGCTAGATCCGCGAGTTGCAACAGGCGAGGGCGTGGGAGGCGCGGCAAGTGTGTTTCGCCAAAAAGGTGTAAACCCTAGGGCGCCCCCACCCCTCTATTTATAGGGGTTCCTGACGGGCCTCTGGATCCGAGGCCCATTAGTACTCCTAAACCTAATCCAACTCGGATCAGATCTGAATTGGGCTTCCAGCCCCTTAAGTGTGTGACCCTATGGGTTCGGATACGTATAGACATGGCCCGAGTACTCCTACTCGGCCCAATAGTCGGTAGCGGCCTCTAGCAAGACGTGCCAACTCCTATACGCACACGAAGATCATATCAGACGAACCATCACAACATAATATACATGCTATTCCCTTTGCCTCACGATATTTGGTCTAGCTTCAAGCTGACCGCTCTTTCTCGATCCTGTGATTCGGAATCCCTTTGTAGGTTAACTCTTAACCGTACGTAGCATGGCCATGCATTTTCGGATCCGATCACTCGAGGGGCCCAGAGATATCACTCTCAATCAGAGAGGGGCAAATCCCATCTTGATTGACCATGTCTCATAGCATGCTTCTTGACAAACCCGAAAACTACCTTTATAACTACCCTGTTACGGCGTAGCGTTTGATAGCCCCTAAGTAGGTCGATCCACATCTAGAATACATGCGACAATCTCAGGTCTAAGGACAAAGCGTATATGTTGTTTAAAGAGAGAACTACTTCTCATGTTGGGTCAGTCCTAACACATGTCTCCACATGTGTCCACATTATTAGTTCAACATCTCCATGTCCATGACTTGTGAAACATAGTCATCAACTAATACATGTGCTAGTCTAATATTCATGTGTGTCCTCACATGAACTCCGACTAGGGACAACTTTAGAATAACCATACAAGTAAAGAGTTTCACATACAATTCACATAATTGCAAATCAATTCAAGTAGCCTTTAATGGATATTCAATGAACACAATATACAAATCATGGATACAAATGGAATATCATCATCTCTATGATTGCCTCTAGGGCATACCTCCAACAATCATGTTGCCGCCATTGCCCAAGTAATTGCTGCGGGTATTGGCGACAATCTTGAAGTTCCGCTGCCTGCCCCATCAAGTATGTCAATTCCTAGAACCTTGCCAATGCGCTTGGTGAGGAAAGCTCCTCTGGTGCCTTGTCGGTGACCAGGTGAGTACCCTGGCATTGGGTTTGAGTACTGAATTTGTATCGAGTAGTTGCTCTCTGGTTCTGATGTTTTGTTGTGTGTAGGTCATCTTCAAGTGTTGACCTTGGTGCGGCAGGCATAGGCTCAGCAGCTGATGATGAAAACCGCTCAACTACGAACCCAACCCTTGCGCCTGTCATCAAATTAACAGAGGAGAACTTAGCACCAGCAGTAGGGGCAAATGCTACGTCCTTGGCGGATGCGTCATTGCACGACGTGATCGGTTCTCTCCAGGACGTAGCACTGGCAGCCCCCCAGATTATTGTTCCCAGACCACTACTTGAGGCTGCATCAGTTAAAGAACCATCCACATCAGACATCTTGGATGACGTTCCTCTCAACTCTGCGGGTACTGAAGCCCCTGAGCTCGAGGCCGCGTGCACCCTTGGATCCATTGCGGTGGTTGTAGGGACGTCATCGGAGGCAGGGCTGTCGTTTTGTTGGGAACTAGACTTGGTGCCCGGCGCAACAACTGATTCAGCGGCTGAACATCCATCGCCGCAGAGGGAAATCGAGGCTTTTGAGAGCCCCCTATTGGAACCGTAGGCCATATCCTCCATCCTGGAGATGAACCAGTGTATCGTGGCGTATACTAAGGTGAGTTAAACTCTTGTGCTCTTTTTGCTTGATTTGGTGACTAGTTTTCTATTGAGAGTACTAATTTTTCTGTACTCAGGATATGTTTGAGAAGTCTCACTGAATTGTCCAACTTCTACAGGAGCAAAGTGAGGTTGCACGTCGCATTGAGCTTCTAGAGAAGGAAATTAGAGAGGAGTGTTGGTGGATTTCCCAATTTCTGGAGTAGTATGATAGCACCGTTGCGTCATTTCAGGTGGAGCGGTGGGAGTTTGAAGGTGAAAAGAGACGCATTGTTGCACGCAACAAGGCCTTGCACCATAAAGTTGAGGGTGAGTACTCGTGCACGCAGTTTTTGAGTTGCCTGTTGTATGTGGTCTGTCCTTTGACTACCCGTTGTTGTTTTGCAGAGTTGAAAAGCCAGGAGACTATGTTGAAGAACACAATCACTAAGTGGAGGCATGCCTTCTGTAGGCTAACAGAGGAGCATGAAGAGCTCAAATGCTGGTTGGAGAAAACAGAGCACGATGTGGAGAAGGAATTTAAGATGCGCCAAGACGGTGATGTTGGCCTAGTTGGGGCCATGACTACTCTCAAGGCGCAACAAGAACTTCTCCACGAGTGGTCTGATGCGGCGCGACCTCTGGCCGACATGGTGGAGCCCCCTGAGGAAGCAATAGAGCCCCACCCCCTACTGGAGAGGGTCAGGGATGCGCCGACGAAGATAAATAGCCTAGTCCAAGGCATGGCCAAGTCGGTGTCCAAGCAGTTGCTAGGATTCATCAAGTCGTTCTATCCCAAACCTGACCTACCTCTAGTGGCAGAGGGTGTTGCTGCGGATTGCTCGGATGAAACTTATCAGCAATACTTGGAAGAATTGGACCCTATAGCCGAGGAAGTAGCCAAATTCATCAACCTGCACTAGTCTTCTGGGCTTTTTTTGGTTGTAACTGCTTTTGAACTTTGTGTCTTTGAACAATGATCTTTTGGAGGAACTAAAATATTGTACTGCAGTTTTTGACTAGTGCAGCCGTGATGATCCTTAGTACTTTGAGTATTTTTTTTTTCTGACTGGGCAGGAGTTGTATCTGGGAGCTACTTGTGAGCTTGGCTGATAAGTAGTACTACTCGTAGCCTCGCAATGGAAGTAGTCATCCTTTTTTTTCTGCATTATTGCAAGTGTACCCGAGAGGACGCACGAGAACACTGTGCCTTTGTCCTTTGTGCCTGCATTATTGCGAGCGTATCCGAGAGGATGCATGAGAGTACTATACGTACCTTGTCGTTTTGGAATCAGGGCGAATCACATGCGAGTGTTTACTCTGGTCGATTGGCTCTGCACGTGGGTACTGTACTTGTGCCAAGCGGTGGAGCAAGCTTTGCATTGTGTAGTCACGGGAGTGTGGTGGCGATTCTTAGATGGTAGCTTGTCTTCCTGGATATAAATAGAGCCCTATCTGCCTCTATGAAAGGCATGCCTTGGGTTATAGCAGTAGTTGGCCTTAGGCTTCTTCTCTTTGATGGTGGCGAGCTTCCAACGAGCGCGCCGATGCTAGAAGATTCCTCGTATTGAGGTTCCACAATCCCTCCATAGATCCTTGAGCTGAGTCTGGTGGCTGCATGCTAGAAGAATCCTTGTACAAGGAAGCACCGTGCTTTCTAGCTTTTCCCTTGCTCTCTGGATGAATTGACGCTAGAGCTCGCTGGCGGTGAAAGGCAAGCGTCTCGGTCTTTATCCAGCTATCTGGTTAAGGACAGTGGTGTGAGCTCGCTGGTGGAGAAAGGCGAGCATCTCGGTCTTTATTTAGCTGTCTGGTTAAGGACAGTGGTGTGGTTCTGACCACTCCCTCTCTCCGCAGTCTCTCCGGGCAAGGCTCAAGTGCACGATGTACTCGCAGTCCTATTCTGAGTGTTTATGGAAGGGAAAGGGAGGTGATGCTGGATGAGAGGATGCGGGTGTTGTATGCCCCGGTCTACATCCAGGTCACCGTCGAGGGAAGGAGTAGGGCACAACTTCCTAGAGCGCGACTTTCTTGCATGTACTTCCTGCTCCTCGATGCTTTTTGCTCCTGATGTTGGAGTAGTCTCCAGGCTCCTCCGCGCATGCTTGGCGTGATATTGTAAAAGCCTGGGACTTCTGTTGTAACTGCTGGTAGGCAGTTGCTTGCAATCATTGTTGAGCACTTTTGTTGTACTCTTGACTTTCCGACTTCTTGAGGCGGAAGCATTGTTGTATCCTGCAAGATTCGTTAATACAAAAAATGCATATATGAAATGAGTAGCCGAGATGAGTAGTCTTATGTACTCTTGTTGTCGACTTGTTGGCTTCTTGCACTGTTGGTCCACATTTGCAGACCTTTGGATGAGTTGAAATAACTCGTTTAGACTTGTGAGTACAAGCCAAGTTAGGGCGTTCTGGCCCAGAGAGCTTACTAGCTCGAAGTTTGCCGCTGACCCGCCTTTGCGAGCCGCTGGGTGAGTTGAATAACTCAAGTAGACTTGTAACTATAAGTCGTAGTGGGGCACTATGACCTAGAAAGCTGAATAGCTCATGGTTGCAGCTGACCCGCCGTTGCGAGCCTCTAGGTGAGTTGAATAACTCGAGTAGACTTGTGACTACAATTCGAACTGGGGCACTAAGGCCCAGAGAGCTGAATAGCTCATGGTTGCACCTGACCCTCCTTTGCGAGCCACTTGGAGGGTTGAATAACTCAAGTAGACTTGTGACCACAAGTCGTACTGGGACGTTGTGGCCCAAGGAGCTAAACAGCTCATGGTTGCAGTTGACCCGCCTTTGCGAGCCGCTATTTGAGGCAAGGACATATGGTCAACTGCTACCAAAAAATAATTGCATAAAAAAGGTTGAGGCCAGTGGCCTATGTACAATGTCTTGTAGTCTACTGACTAGGGGTAGAAATGATAGAGATGCTCAATGTTCCACGAGTTCTCGACGTCTTCGCCGGAGAGATGTTGTAGCCTATAGTATCTTGGGCCTGTGACCTTGGATACAATGTAAGGCCCCTTCCACGGTGAATTGAGTTTGTGCAGCCCTGTGGTGTCTTGGATGCTCTTGAGGACCATGTCACCGACATTGAAGGAACGTTCTTTGATGTTGCAATCATGGTAACGGCGGAGTCCTTCAAGGTACCTTGCTAACTGGACGAGTGCTGCACAACGGGCTTCTTCTAGACTATCTATGTCTAGATGCCTTTTTTTTCTGCCGCACCTTCATCGTATTGTTCGACTGTGGGAGATCTCCACATGACGTCGGCAGGGAGTATGGCTTCTGATCCATAGACCAGAAAGTAGGGTGACTGCCCAGTAGGCTTGCACGGTTCAGTACGTAACCCGAAGAGTATGTTGGGTAGTTCTTTGAGCCACTTGCCTCCCTTGGTGTTGCCAATGTCATGCAGCCTTTTCTTCAGAGTGTCAAGTAACATCCCGTTGGCGTGCTCAACTTGGCCATTGGCTCTTGGGTAAGCGACAGAGACATAACGAATGTCGATTATGCTATTTTCACAATACTCCCAGAATTCGTGGTTATTGAAATTGGAGCCTTAATCCATGATGATTCAGTTAGGGAATCCATAGCGATGGACGATCTTGTCGAGAAAGTCGAGTACCTTGTCTGCCTTGGGGCAGGTGATAGGCTTCACTTCGATCCATTTTGTGAACTTGTCGATCACCACAAGTACTCAATTGAATCCTCCGGGCGCTGTTGGAAGTGGACCAATCATATCGAGTCCCTAGATGCGAAGGGCCATGTTGGAGGTATCATGATGAGCTTGTAGGCAGGAACGTGTTGTTCCTTTGCAAAGAACTAACAACCTTGGCATCAATGGACTAGTTCCTCTGCATTGGCTAGTGTGGTGGGCCAGTAAAATGCTGCTCTGAAGGCCTTGCCCACTATCGTGCGTGAAGATGCATGGTTGCCACAGATCCCTTTGTGTATTTCTTCCAATATGTCCTTGCCATCCTCTCATGTGACACACTTCATGAGTACTCCTAAAAATGCGCCTCTTCTGTATAGCTTGTCTTCGACGAGTACGTGGCCTTTGCTTCGCTGTAAGACTTGTTTTTCTTGAGTTTTGTCTGAGGTTAGTTTGTGCTCTTTGATATAGCCAATAAATGGTGTTCTCCAATCCACATTAATCATCATAACCTCCCGGTCTGGTTCTATGGGACCACGATCAGTGGCTACTGAGGGTGCCTGCTCTGTTATGGATGGCTTGCGAAGCTCGTTGACAAAGACTCCTGCTGGAACTTGAGCACATGTTGAACCCATCTTGGATAGGACGTCTGCAGCGACATTGTTGTCACGGACAATGTGATGGAACTCCAAGCCTAAAAATTTATTTTCCAACTTGCACACTTCTTTGCAATACGTGTCCATGTTCTCTTTGTTGCAATCCCACTCATCGTTGACTTGGTTGATGAGTACTAGTGAATCGCCATAGACTAGTAATCTCTTGATCCCTAGGGATACTGCTAGGCGTAGCCCATGTAGTAGCGCTTCATACTAGGCTTCATTATTGGACACCTCCTAGAATATTTGGAGAACATATTTGAGTTGTTCACCTTGGGGGATATTAAGAGCACTCCTGCGTTGGTGCCTTCGAGCTTGAGTGACCCATCAAAGTACATGACCCAATTCTCTAGGCGTTCTGCTGGTGTGGGTAGTTGATTTTCTCTCCACTCTACCATGAAATCGACTAGAGCCTGAGATTTGATCGCGGTTCATGGCCTAAATTCTAGGGAGAGTGCTCCGACTTCTACTGCCCATTTTGAGATTCTTCCTGTGGCATCTCGATTGTGAAGAATTTCACCTAGGGGAAAGTCAGTGACCATGGAGATCCTGTGTTCCTGGAAGTAGTGTCGCAGTTTCCACGAGGTGAGTAGTATGGCGTAAAGCAGCTTCTGGACCGATGGGTACTGGGTCTTGGAATCTGAGAGTACTTCACTGATGAAGTAGACTAGTCTCTGGATCTTGTATACGTGACCTGGTTTTGACCTTTCAACTACTATTGCCATGCTTACGACATGAGTACTAGCAGCGATGTATAACAGCAAGTCTTCATTTGGGGTTGGTGCTGTGAGGATCGGTGGCTATGATAGGAACTTTTTCAATTGTAGTAGAGCCTTATCCGCCTCCTTTGTCCATTGAAACTTGTCTAGCCATTTGAGTAGTTTGAAGAAAGGTAGGCCCCGTTCTCCAAGCCTTGAAATGAATCTATTGAGGGCTGCCATGCATCCTGTTAGCTTCTGGATGTCCTTAATGCCGGATGGGGCTTGCATATTGGTAATAGCGATGATTTTCTTGGGGTTTCCTTCAATGCCTCTGTGGCTAATGATGAACCCGAGTAGTTTACCTGATGGTATGCCGAAGACGCACTTTGTAGGGTTAAGTTTCCATCGGAATGCTCGCAGGCTGGTGAAGGTCTCTTCCAAGTCTACGATGAGACCATCTAGATTTTTGGTCTTGACTACCACGTCATCCACATACGCTTTTATGTTGCGGTGGAGTTGTTTCTCAAAGCACATCTGGATGGCGCGTTTATACGTTGCTCTTGCATTCTTCAACCCGAAGGATATTGTTTTGTAGCAAAAAGCTCCAAAAGGGGTGATAAACGTAGTTTTGATTTGGTCTTCTTCCATGAGAGCTATCTGGTGATATCCTGAGTAGCAGTCCAGGAAGTAGAGTAGTGCGCATCTAGCTGTGGAATCGACGACTTGATCAATCCGGACAATGCTTGTTGAGGTCTATGTAGTCCACACACATCCTCCATTTATTGTTGTTCTACTTGTGGACCAGGACTAGGTTGGCGAGCCACTCAGGATGGAAGACTTCTTTTATGAAGCCTGTCGCGAGTAGTTTTGCTAGCTCTTTCTTGATGGCTTCTCTTCTATCCTTGGCAAATCTGCGTAGTTGTTGTCTCTTTGGAGTAGCTTTAGGATCTACGTTGAGTCAGTGCTCGATCAACTCCTTGGGCACACCTAGCATATCTGTCGGCTTGACTTTAGTAGCTCCTAACTTATTCGCCGGGATTTTGGGTTCTGCTAGGGAGAGCTTTTTTGAAGCGGTGAAGACTTGTTGTATCGAGGTGGGTACTTGAGTAGTCGCAGCCAACTCAACAACTTCTGTGTCACATTCGTATGATCTTCGCAAGTCTCCATGGACGGAGAGTACTCCCTTGGGTCCTAGCATCTTTAGGAGCAAGTAAACATAGTGTGGGATTGCGATGAATTTGGCTAGTGTTGGTCTTCTCAGGATACTGTGATATGAAGTCTTGAAGTCAACCACCTTGAACCGGATGTATTCTGTCCGGTAGTGTTCTTTGGTTCCGAAGGTAACCGATAGGACTACTTGTCCAAGCGGTATAGCTGCGTTGCCTGGGATGATCCGATAGAACAGGGAGTTTGTTGGGGTGAGCATGTTAGTAATGTCAAGGCCCATCTTCTTTAGAGTTGTGGCGAAAATGACATTAAGGCCACTACTGTAATCGATGAGTACTTTGGTGAGTCTTGAGCCAGTGACAATTGGGTCCAGGACGAGGGGGAACCACCCTAGTTCTGATAAACTTGTCCATTGGTCTTTCCTGGAGAAGGTAATCTGTACCTCAAACCACTTGAGGGGTGTGGGAGTAGCGGGCTCAATGGACATGATCTCTCTGAGTACTACTTTCTGGGACTGCATAGAGGAAGTGCTTGGGATCCCGCCAAAGATGACATTGACGGTCTTGTACGGGGTCTGGAACTTGTTTTCGCCGTCTTCGGCTTCGTCTACCTTGCCTTTCCCCTTGTCCTTGTTATTGTTTGGGGGTTCTAGCAAATCTTTAATTACCCTGCGTAGGTTGTAACAATCTATTGCAGCATGCTTGCTGTGCGGGTGCCATGGGCACTGCTTTTTCAGTAGCTCGCTGAATGTGGGCCTCTCTTCGTTTGTTTTAGACCCTTTCTTACTTGAGTTCATCATTTCTGCGATGGTATTGTCAGGCTTGTGCTTGCGGTTTTGGTTGCCCGAGTAGTTATTTCGGTGGTCGCCGTTGTGGTTTCTGTCTTGCTCTTGGTTGTTGTCATGATTATTGTTGTCACGATCGCGATTGTGATTTGAGTCAAATCTCTCGTGTTCTTTATCCTCCTCGTCTGCCCATGACTAGGCCATGATCTTGAGTGCCTTGACATCCTCGAGTTGACGCCTACCGAAGTCTTGGAACATGCGGTGATCATAGAGGTAGTTCTAGAAGCATTCTATCACGTCTGAATCTGAGATGTCCATAATTGTGGCCTTTTTGTCAAAGAAACATCGTAGATAGCTGCGTAGTGATTCATCTTGTTGCTACTTAACTTGTGCCAAGTCGATCCTGTTATCGGTGCGTTGCATTGCCCCTGCGTAGTTGATGGAATTGGGATTCAAGGACTCGAGCCAGGTTAGTGGCGCAGTTTCCATGCATACAGGAAAGTAGATGACCCTTATGTCGTCAGTCCCCCTTGCAGCCTAGACCGCCAGCGAGTAGCAGCGGAGCCACTGAACTGGATCTTGCTTGCCATCGTACTTGGAGATACCCAAAGGTTTGAATTTCTCTAGTAAGATTGTGTTCCTAACCAACTTGTAAAGGCGAGAAAGTGATCATTGTCATCACCCCTGTAGTCCCCTTCAAGTTCATGCTCCCGACGCCGGTTGTTGATGATGTTGCACGCATCACGGTTGTTGTTGATTTTATTCCTGAGATCACCATCGATGAGCGAGAGTTCGGGGTCAGCTCTATGGTGGTGAGCACCTCCCCTAGAAGCTGTTCAACTACCCTCAGGCGCACCTCTTTGTTGTCTTGAGATTTCGAGTATAACTCTATTTTGCCTTGGAGCCCCAATTGTGCCCCGTATTGTCTAGCGTCTTCATGTGGTCGAGCTGAAGGTCCTGTGTAGTCTCTGCTGCTGCCATGCTAACTACGCCCCGGTGGGGTGTGAGATACTGATGGAATTGGAGTCGCTCTATCGAGTAGATCATAGGCATGTTCCGCCAATTGTGCTATCAGATTACTGTACTTGTCTTGAGGCATGGCACAAGTGATAAGGTCGATGGAGGCAATAGTGGCGAGTGGCGTATTGTGTTGCCACATTTGCACTGCTTCGAATGCTCTTTAGTGGTTCATATTTGGGAGCTGGGAGGCTAGTTGAAGATGCCGTTCTGCTCTCTGCACGTTTCTCGCCCTCTGCCGAGTCCTTTGGCTTTCAGTTTCTTCAACAACGTTGGCAGATAAGTCATCTTGTGAGACATCATCTGGGTGATGCTCTCATCGAGGGGTTCTTTGGTGATGGTGTTTACCTTCTTCCCCGTTTGTGATTAAAGCGAACAGTTCTCTTTCTAGAATATAGCTACTAAAGCTTGAAGTGATGACTTTTGTGGAGCCATCTTCTTCATAGATTGGCAAGAAGGGTGTTCCTTCTTGGTATGGTAGGATCTCAAGGTTGGCAATCATCCGTGACTCATTACTCTGGTCAAGGAAGGTTGGCTTCATGCCTGGCAGTAGACGAATCTGCATTGGGGTGTTGAAGTAATCACTAGGCCCTGCTATGGACCTGATAAAGGAATTTCTTCAATGGAATCCGAGTAGAAGTCGAGGTTGTGGTCTTCAATCGTGTCTGATCCGGATTGTGACTTGGATAGAGTTGCTTGATAAACCAAAGCAGCGTTTCGGAGTCCAAACGGGAATTGAGTCGGAGTTTGATTCGGTCCGCACGATGACTTGTTTGCCTGCTCGTGGGAGCCAGTCTGAGTTGTTGTAGAGTCCAAGTTGTACTCGAGCTCGCTGTTTGTCAGATTGAAAATTTTGCTGAATTTCTCTATGAAATCTTCCGTAGCTTGTCGACGAAGGGTGATGTTGAGTTGCTTCTTCTCCGGGGGCCTCAGCGATGTAGCGGTGGAAACCTCCAGCACCATTGGTGATGCAGACCCAAAAGCCAAAGACAAACGTTGCGCCGGCTTCAAACGCGATCGTAGGCTTGATGATGATTTGAGCCATCGAACTCGCCTGGAGAATTTTGGCAACTTCCCCTATCTAGCGCGTTAGCTGTTGGTGTTTGAGCCCAGCAACCTACTAAGGGAGTACCTAAGGTAGAGTTTTGGTTGGTGGGTGTTGCCGAAATCAGGAGCTCGATGGTGTACGTAGGCACGCGATTTAGATAGGTTCGGGCCACTAGATCGCGTAATACCCTACGTCCTGTGTCTTGTTTTGCTTGTATTGGATTGAACTTGTTTTGAGGGGGTCCTTGCCCGCCCTTATACGCCGGGGGAGTAGGATTACAGGGTAGTTGTTTTATAAGAGTACTAGTCAGATATGACTGCAGAGTTCTACTATAACCCGGAAGAGTAGTTTCCTTGTCTATGACTAGTCTCATGGTAGTCAATGTAGACCACGCCAGCCTGTATCAGAGTCTCCATATCCTGATATGTCTCGATGTACTTCTCCTCGTCTGCATCTGTACAGACCTTCTAATGGGTGCATGGATGTATGCCCGCAGGCCACAGACCATGTTTGGGAGCGTTTTGGAGCATTTTGCTAATTCTCGAAAAACAATGCGAAACGGGTGTGTTTAGGTACCCGAATGCACTATTTTCGAGTAGCCAACTTCAACGGATTTATTCGCAATGAACACATCCGATCTACTCCATTAAACCCTAGACCATATTTGGCATTGTTTTGGAGCATTTCTCTATTGCACAACAAATGATGCGGAATCGGTGCGTTTCAGTACCCAAATGCACTATTTCGTGGTAGCGAACTTCTGATGGATTTTTCCGCAACGAACGCATCCAATCTACTCCATTAGGCTCTAGACGATGTTTGGGAAGGATTTGTAGCATTTCGCTACTGCTTGAAAAATGAAGCGAAACAGGGTCATTTTGGTACCCGAATGCACTGCTTCCAAGGAACAAACTTCCAACGGATTTTTTTGCAACAAACGCATCCAATCTACTCCATTAGACCCTAGACCATGTTTGGGATTATTTTTGGAGAATTTTACTACTGCACAAAAAATGATGCAGAATGGGTGCATTTCCGTACTCGAATGCACTATTTCGGGGAAGCGAACTTCCAACAGATTTTTTCACAACAAACGTTTCCAATCTATTCCATTAGACCCTAAACCATGTTTGGCAATTTTTGGAGCATTTCGTTACTGCATGAAAAACGATGCGGAATGGGTGCATTTTCGAACCCGAATGCACTTGTCCAATCTTTTCCATTAGACCCTAGACAATGTTTGGGAGTGTTTTGTAGCATTTCGCTACTGCTCGAAAAACGATGTGAAATGGGTGCGTTTTAGTACCCGAATGCGCTTTTTCCAGGTTACGAACATTCAACGGATTTTTTCGCAACCAATGTATCCAATCTACTCCATTAGGTCGCAGACTATGTTTGGGAGTGTTTTGTAGCATTTCGCTGCAGCATGAAAAACGGTGCGAAATAGGTGCTTTAGGTACCCGAATGCAGTATTTCAAAGTATCGAACTTCCAACGGATTGATTCGCAATGAACGCATCCAATCTACTCCATTAGACCATAGACCATGTTTAGCATTGTTTTGGAGCATTTCTCTATTGTACGAAAAATGATGCGAAATGGGTGCACTTCAGTATCAAAATGCACTGTTTCGTGGTAGCGAACTTCTGATGGATTTTTTTGCGACGAACACATCGAATCTACTCCATTAGACTCTAGTCCATGTTTGGGAGTGATTTGTAGCATTTCGCTAGTGCTCGAAAAATGATGCGAAACGGGGTCATTTTTGTACCCGAATGCACTGCTTCCAGTTAGCATACTACCGACGGATTTTTTCGCAACGAATGTATCCAATCTACTCCAATAGGCCACAGACCATGTTTGGGAGGGTTTTGGAGCATTTCACGGCTGCATGAAAAATGATGCAAAACGGGTACGTTTCGATACCTGAATGCACTATTCCTATGTTGCGAACTTCCGATGGATTTGTTTGCAAGGAACACATCAAATCTACTCCATTAGACCCTAGACCATGTTTGGGAGTGTTGCACAACATTTCGCTACTGTGTGAAAAATGATGCGAAACGGGTGCGTTTTGGTACCCGAATGCACTATTTCCAGTTGGCGAACTTCCAATGAATTTTTTCACAACGAACGCATCCAATCTACTCCATTAGACCATAGACAATGTTTGGAAGTGTTTTGGAGCATTTCACTACTGCACGGAAAATGATGCGAAACGGGTGCGTTTCGGTACCCGAATCCACTGCTTCGTGTAGCGAACTTCTGACATATTTTTCGCAACAAACGCATCCAAAGTACTCAATTAGATCCTTGATCATGTTTGGGAGCGTTTTGGAGCATTTCGCTTCTTCAGCAAAAATGATGCAAAACGGTGCGTTTCGGTACCTGAATGCACTGTTTCCGGGTAGTGAACTTCCGCAGATGTTTGCACAATGAATGTCTCCAATCTACTCTATTACACCTTAGACCATGTTTGGGTGTGTTTTGGAGCATTTCACTACTGCTCGAAAAAGGATGCAAAACAAGTGCGTTTCGGTACCCGAATGTACTGCTTCCAGGTAACTAACTTCAGATGGATTTTTTTGCATTAACGCATCCAATGTACTCCATTAGACCCTAGACCATGTTTGGGATTGTTTTGCAGCATTTCACTATGGCACGAAAATCGATGCGAAATGGGTGCGTTTCTGTACCTGAATGTATTGTTCCGGGATCGGGAACTTTTGACAGATTTTTTTGCAATGAATGTATCCAATCTACTCCATTAGACTGTGGACCACGTTTGGTAGTGTTTTGGAGCATTTCGCTACTGCACGACAAACGATGTGAAATGGGTGCGTTTCGATACACAAATGCACAGTTTCCAGCATTTAAACTTCCAATGGATTTTTTCGCAACTAACGCATCCAGTCTACTCCATTGGACACTAGACCATTTTTGGGAGTTTTTTTTGGAGCATTTCACTACTACACGGAAAATGATGTGACACAGGTGCGTTACGGTACCCGAATGCACTATTTTCGGGTAGCGAACTTCCGACGGATTTTTTCATGATAAATGCATCCAATCTACTACATTAGACCCTAGACTATGTTTGGGAGTCTTTTGGAGCATTCGCTACTGCATGGAATATGATGTGAAACGGGTGCATTTCGGTACCCGAATGAACTATTTCCAGATAGCGAGCTTCCAACGTATTTTTTCGCAACGAACACATCCAATCTACTCAATTAGACCTAAGATCCTGTTTGTGAATATTTTGGAGCATTTTGGTACTGCACGAAAAATGATGCGAAATGGTGCATTTCGGTACCTGAATGCACTGTTTCCAAGTAGCGAACTTCCGATGGATTTTTTTCGCAAGGAATGTATCCGATCTACTCCATTACACCAGGGAACATGTTTGGTTGTATTTTGGAGCATTTCACTGCTGCTCGAAAACGGATGCAAAACAAGTGTGTTTCGGTACCCGAATGCACTGCTTCAAGGTAACAAATTTCCGACATATTTTTTCGCAATGAACGCATCCAATCTACTCCATTAGACCCTGGACCATGTTTGGGCTTGTTTGGAGCATTTTGCTACTACATGAAAAACGATGTGGAACAGGTGCGTCTTCGAACTCGAATGCATGTTTTGGGATAGCGAACTTTCAACAGATTTTGTCGCAACGAATGTATCCAATCTACTCCATGAGACCGTAGACCATGTTTGGCAGTGTTTTGGAGCATTTCGCTACTACACGAAAAACAATGTGAAACAGGTGCGTTTCGGTACCTGAATGCACTATTTCTAGGTTGCAAACTTCCAATGGATTTGTTTGCAACAAATGCATCCAATCTACTCCATTAGAGCCTAGACCATGTTTTGGAGTGTTGTGTGGCATTTTGCTACTGCACAAAAAATGATGCGAAATGGGCGCTTTACTGAGAGACCAAGTTGACAAGTGCCTTCGTCTATTTGTGATTTGAGGCTATTACTGAGAGACCAAGTTGACAAGTGCAATGGGTGCATTGACTAGATGATTTGAGGCTTTACCAGTTGAGTCCATATTCCATATATGCTTGATTATGCTAACGGCTAACTGGAGGTGTGTATTGTGTGAGTTGTGTTGTGGTATTTGAGTATACCGTATGTTGTGTGTTGTGTTTTTTGGCTTGTGATGTGCAGGTGTAGGATGCGACGTGGTGGTCTACGGCATGAGGTGAAGGTCAAGTGCGAAAGGTCCATGCCGATGAACTAGGGCTGTGAAGGGCGGACACAAGTAGGCTTGGATCGATGGACTCGAGGAGTCCGGGTGGAGTCATGGGCGATCTACATGGTGCACGGAAGAGCAAAAGTATACGGATGGTGATGGAGACAGTGTTGGTCGAGTCAAGTGGGATGGAGGCGAGTTGAGTAGGCGACCCGGGCGCTAGGAGCGAAAGACTTGGAGGCATCGAAGGCTTGGCGGAGGCTGGACACGCGTCGACATCGGTTTGCCACGCCTTGCGGGGCGTGGAAGAGAGTTTGACCGGTTTGACCTCAAAACCGGGGGTGAGTCACGCCAGGAGGGTGTGCAGAGCGTTTGACCGGTTTGACCTCAAAACTGGGGGTGAGTCACGCCAGGTGGGTGTGCAGAGGGTTTGGGTCGTTTGGGCCTCAAAATCCTCGCGCAGGCAGGTTTGCCGGTTTGGGCCTTAAAACTGGGGGCGAGTTCGGTGCGGTCGAACGGTATCGAGTTGGAGGATGCGTGGCACCATCGTGAAGGTTGCGTCGAGGCAAAGCGAAGTTGTGAAGGTGCCCGGTCCATCCGATGAACGAAGAAAAAGTTGGACGACTTTACCCCTTGGGGGTATTTGGGTTGTTGCTTAATGTAAGGGCATTTTGGACTTTTTCCTAATGCCTATATATGTATAGGAGGGCTGTTTGGGGCAGCCATCCCTTTGGTTGTTTTGGTGGGGGTTTTCTCATTTGTTTTGTGAGAGCCTGTGGTAGAGGGAGAGAGGGAGAAAGAAGGGATCTTTGTGTTGACCTTTTTGCCATCCTAGCTTGGATTGCGCTTAGGAGTGGCTTGTAACCAGACATGGTGAGGTAATCCAAGAATCAAATTCGTGCTCAATTGTTTCTACTTCTCAAGATCTGAAATTTATCTTTATTCCTATTTTCGAAGCAGTTTTGGGTGAATTTTTGGATCTCACGATTGGCAACGTTTTGGGGTGTTTTTCTTGGAGCAAATCGTTGCTAGGACATGTGCAAGAACATCTTGGATGATCCCCTAGCAAATCCATGCACAAGCACATTGGATTTTAAGATTTTCCAAAAATCCCCTTCTTGTGCCCTTCTCCAAATTCATGGAATCTTGTAACAAATTCATTAGATTTTCGACTTCAAACTTTGGAATGCACTGTTTCTAGTTACGAAACTTCCGATCGATATGTTTGCAATGAACGCATCTAATCTACTCCATTAGACACTAGACTATATTTGGGAGTGTTTTGCAGCAATTCGCTACCACACCAAAAACGATGCGAAATGGGTGCATTTCAGTATCACGATACACTATTTCCGGGTAGCGAACTTCGGATGGATTTTTTCACAACGAACGCATCGAGTCTACTCAATTACATCTTGGAACATGTTCGGGTGTGTTTTGGAGCATTTCGTTACTGATCAAAAAAGGATGCAAAACAAGTGCTTTTTGGTACCCGAATCCTTTGCTTCCACAGTAACAAAGTTCCGACGAATTTTTCCACAACGAACGTATCCAATCTACTCCATTAGACCCTAGAACATGAATAGGATTTTTTTGGAGCATTTCGCTACTGCACGAAATGAGCGGAAAGGGTGCATTTCCGTACCCGATTTCACTATTTATTCGCAATGAATGTATCCAATCTACTCCATTAGACTGCAGACCATGTTTGGGAGTATTTTGGAGCATTTCGCTAGTGCACAAAAACAATGTGAAACGGGTGCATTTCAGTACCTGAATGCAATGTTTCTGAGTTGCAAACTTCCAACAGATTTTTTTCAACAAACGCATCCAATCTACTCCATTTGACCCTAGACCATGTTTGGGAGTGTTGTGCAGCATTTTGCTACTGCACGAAAAATGATACAAAATGGGTGCGTTACGGTACCCGAATGCACTGCTTCCATGTAGCAAACTTCCAATGGATTTTTTCGCAACGAACGCATCCTATCTACTTCATTGACCATAGACAATGTTTGGGAGTGTTTTGTAGCATTTCGCTTCTGCCCAAAAAACAATACGAAACGGGTGCGTTTCGGTACATGAATGCACTATTTCTAGGTTGCGAACTTCCAACGAACTTATTTGCAACGAATGCATCCAATCTACTCCATTTGATCCTAGACGTAGTTTGGGAGTGTTGTGCAGCATTTCGCTACGGCACCAAAAATGATATGAAATGGGTGCGTTACGGTACCCGAATGCAATGTTTCTAGGTAGCGAACTTCTGACTGATATGTTTGCAACGAACGCATCCAATCTAATCCATTAGACTCTAGACCATGTTTGGGATTGTTTTGGAGCATTTATCTACTGCACGAAAAATGGTGCGGAACGGGTGCGTTTCCATACCCGAATGCACTGTTTCGGTATAGCAAACTTCTGACAGATTTTTTTGCAACGAATGTATCCAATCTACTCTATTGGCCCTAGACAATGTTTCACAGTGTTTTGAAGCATTTCACAACTGCTCGAAAAATGATGCGAAACGGGTGCGTTTCCTTACCTGAATGCACAGTTTTCGGGTTGTGAACTTCTACAGGATTTTGTTCGCAACGAAGGCATCCAATCTACTCCATTAGACCCTAGACCATGTTTGGGAGTGTTTTGCAGCAGTTCGCTAATACACCCAAAACAATGCGAAATGAGTGCGTTTCGGTACCTAGATGCATGGTTTCCGGGTAGCGAACTTCCGACGGATTCTTTCGCAAAGAACGCATCCAGTCTACTCAATTATACCCTAGATGATGTTTGGGAGTGTTTCATGGCACTTTGCTAGTGCACGAAAAACAATGCGAAATGGTTGCGTTTTGGTACCTAGATCCACTATGATTTTTTTGTATTGAACGCCTCCAATCTACTCTATTGGACCCTAGAGAATGTTTCAGAGTGTTTTGGAGCATTTCGCTACTGATTGAAAAAGGATGAGAAATAGGTGCGTCTCGGTACACAAATAAACTATTTTCGGGTTGTGAACTTCTTCGGATTTTCTCGCATTGAATGCATCCAATCTACTCCATTAGACCCTAGACCATGCTTGGGAGTGTTTTGGAGTATTTCGCTACTGCACGGAAAAACAATGCGAAATGGGTGCGTGTTGGTAAATTAATGCAATGTTTCTAGGTTGCGAACTCCCAATGGATTTGTTTGCAACGAACGCATCCAACCTACTCCATTTGACCATAGACCAAGTTTGGGAGTGTTGTGCAGCATTTCGCTACGGCACCAAAAACGATGTGAAATGGGTGCGTTACGGTACCCGAATGCAATGTTTCTAGGTAGCGAACTTCCGACTAACATGTTTGCAATGAACGCATCCAGTCTATGCCATTAGACCCTAGACCATGTTTGGGAGTGTTTCACAGCAATTCGCTACCACATGAAAAACGATGCGAAATGCGTGCGTTTCGGTACCTGGATACACTGTTTCCGGGTAGCGAATTTTCGACGGATTTTTTCGCAACGAATGTAACCAGTCACCTACACTAGACCCTAGATCATGTTTGGGAGTCCTTCGTAGCATTTCGCTACTGCACAAGAAATGATACCATACAGTGCGTTTTGGTACCTGAATGCACTATTTCCAAGTAGCGAACTTCCGACATATTCTTTAGCAACAAATGTATCAATTCTACTCCATTACACCATGCAACATGTTTGGGTGTGTTTTGGAACATTTCGCTCCTGCTCGAAAAAGGTTGCAAAACAAGTGCGTTTCGGTACCCGAATGCTTTGCTTCGAGGTAAAAAAGTTCCGATGGATTTTTCCACAAAGAACGCATCCAATCTACTCCATTAGACTCTAGACCATTTTTGGGATTGTTTTGGAGCATTTCGCTACTGCACGAAAAATGGTGCGAAACGGGTGCGTTTCCATACCCGAATGCATTGATTCGATATAGCGAACTTCTCATAGATTTGTTTGAAATGAATGTATCCAATCTACTCTATTGGCCCTAGACAATGTTTTGGAGTGTTTTGAAGCATTTCACATTTGCTCGAAAAATGATGCGAAATGGGTGCGTTTCCGTACCTGAATGCACTATTTTCGGGTTGTGAACTTCTACAGGATTTTATTCGCAATGAAGGCATCCAATCTACTCCATTAGACCCTAGACCATGTTTGGGAGTGTTTTGCAGCAATTCGCTAATACACCCAAAAGGATGCGAAATGAGTGCGTTTCGGTACCTACATGCATGGTTTCCGGGTAGCGAACTTCCGACGGATTCTTTCGCAAAGAACGCATCCAGTCTACTCAATTATACCCTAGATGATGTTTGGGAGTGTTTCATGGCACTTTGCTAGTGCACGAAAAACAATGCGAAATGGTTGCGTTTTGGTACCTAGATCCACTATGATTTTTTTGTATTGAACGCCTCCAATCTACTCTATTGGACCCTAGAGAATGTTTCAGAGTGTTTTGGAGCATTTCGCTACTGATTGAAAAAGGATGAGAAATAGGTGCGTCTCGGTACACAAATAAACTATTTTCGGGTTGTGAACTTCTTCGGATTTTCTCGCATTGAATGCATCCAATCTACTCCATTAGACCCTAGACCATGCTTGGGAGTGTTTTGGAGTATTTCGCTACTGCACGGAAAAACAATGCGAAATGGGTGCGTGTTGGTAAATTAATGCACTGTTTCTAGGTTGCGAACTCCCAATGGATTTGTTTGCAACGAACGCATCCAACCTACTCCATTTGACCATAGACCAAGTTTGGGAGTGTTGTGCAGCATTTCGCTACGGCACCAAAAACGATGTGAAATGGGTGCGTTACGGTACCCGAATGCAATGTTTCTAGGTAGCGAACTTCCGACTAACATGTTTGCAATGAACGCATCCAGTCTATGCCATTAGACCCTAGACCATGTTTGGGAGTGTTTCACAGCAATTCGCTACCACATGAAAAATGATGCGAAATGCGTGCGTTTCGGTACCTGGATACACTGTTTCCGGGTAGCGAATTTTTGACGGATTTTTTCGCAACGAATGTAACCAGTCACCTACACTAGACCCTAGATCATGTTTGGGAGTGCTTCGTAGCATTTCGCTACTGCACAAGAAATGATACCATACAGTGCGTTTTGGTACCTGAATGCACTATTTCCAAGTAGCGAACTTCCGACGTATTCTTTAGCAACAAATGTATCAATTCTACTCCATTACACCATGCAACATGTTTGGGTGTGTTTTGGAACATTTCGCTCCTGCTTGAAAAAGGTTGCAAAACAAGTGCGTTTCGGTACCCGAATGCTTTGCTTCGAGGTAACAAAGTTCGGATGGATTTTTCCACAACGAACGCATCCAATCTACTCCATTAGACTCTAGACCATGTTTGGGATTGTTTTGGAGCATTTCTCTACTGCACGAAAAATGGTGCGGAACGGGTGCGTTTCCATACCCGAATGCACTGTTTCGGTATAGCAAACTTCTGACAGATTTTTTTGCAACGAATGTATCCAATCTATTCTATTGGCCCTAGACAATGTTTCGGAGTGTTTTGAAACATTTCACAACTGCTCAAAAAATGATGCGAAATGGGTGCGTTTCTGTACATGAATGCACTGTTTTCGGGTTGTGAACTTCTACAGGATTTTGTTCGCAACGAAGGCATCCAATCTACTCCATTAGACCCTAGACCATGTTTGGGAGTGTTTTGCAGCAATTCGCTAATACACCCAAAACGATGCGAAATGATTATGTTTTCGTACCTAGATGCATGGTTTCCGGGTAGCGAACTTCCGACGGATTCTTTCGCAAAGAACGCATCCAGTATAGTCAATTATACCCTAGATGATGTTTGGGAGTGTTTTGTTGCACTTTGCTAGTGCACGAAAAACAATGCAAAATGGCTGTGTTTTGGTACCTGGATCCACTATGATTTTTTCGCATTGAACACCTCCATCTACTCTATTAGACCCTAGACAATGTTTCAGAGTGTTCTGGAGCATTTCGCTACTGATCAAAAAAGGATGAGAAATAGGTGTGTCTCGGTACACAAATCCACTATTTTCGGGTTGTGATCTTCTTCGGATTTTCTCGCAATGAATGCATCCAATCTACTCCATTAGACCCTAGACCATGCTTAGGAGTGTTTTGGAGCATTTCACTACTGCACGAAAAATGATGCGAAACGTGTGCGTTTGGGTACACGAATGCACTATTTCTAAGTAGCGAACTTCGAACAGCCCTTTCGCAACGAACGCATCCAATGTAGTCCATTACACCCTAGACCATGTTTGGGTGTGTTTTGGAGCATTTCGGTACCGCTCAATATAGGATGGGAGACAAGTGCGCTTTCGGGTCACGAGCTTCCGACGGATTTGTTCACAATAAACGCATCCAATCTACTCCATTACACCCTAGACCATGCTTTGGAGTGTTTCTGAGCATTGCGCTACTGCACGAATAATGATGTGAAAAGCGAGTGTTTTGGTACCCGAATGCACTGTTTCCGACTAGCAAACTTCCGATGGATATTTTTGCATCGAACGCATCCAATCTACTCTATTAGACCCTAGACAATGTTTGGTAGTGTTTCGGAGCATTTCACTACTGCTCGAAAAATGATGCGAAAGAGTTGCGTTTCGGTGCCCGAATGCACCACTTTCGAGTAATGAACTTCTGACAGGTTTTTTTTGCAACGAATGCATCCAGTCTACTTCATTAGATTTTAGTCCATGTTTGGGATTTTTTTTGAGCATTTCGCTATTGCATGTAAAACGATGCAAAATGGGTGCATCTCAGTACCCGAATACACTGTTTTCGGGTAGCGTACTTTTGAAGGATTTTTTCACAACATTCGCATCCAATCCACTGCTTCAGACCCTACCCAATGTTTGGATGTGATTTGGAGCAAATTGCGACTACAGGAAAAATGGTACGAAATGGGTGAGTTTCGGTACCTGAATGTACTGTTTCCAGGTAGCGAACTTCCGACAGATTTATTCCCAACAAATGCGTCCAATCTACTACATTAAACCCTAGACCATGTTTGAGTGTGTTTTGGTGCATTTCGCTATTGCTCAAAAAAGGATGCAAAACAATTGCGTTTCGGTACCAGATAGCACTACTTCTGGGTAACAAGCTTTCGTCGAATTTTTTTGCAACGAACACATCCAATCTACTCCATTAGACCCTAGACCAAGTTTGGGATTGTTTCAGAGCATTTCGCTACTACACAAAAAATGATGCAAAATGGTTCCGTTTCCATACCCGAATGCACTGTTTCAGTGTAGCAAACTTCGAGCAGATATTTTCCAATCGAACGCCTCCAATCTACTTTATTAGACTCTAGACAATATTTTGGGGTGTTTTGGAGCATCTCGCTAATGACCAAAAGATGATGAGAAATAGGTTGTGAACTTCTCCGGATTTTCTTGCAACGAATGCATCCAATCTACTCCATTAGTCCCTAGACCATGCTTAGGAGTGTTTTGGAGCATTTCACTACTGCATGATAAATGATGCGAAACGTGTGCGTTTGGGTACCCGAATGCAGTGTTTCTGGGTAGCGAACTTCCAACAGTCTTTTCGCAACGAACACATCCAATCTACTCCATTACACCGTAGACCATGTTTGGGTGTGTTTTGGACCATTTCGATACTGCTTGATAAAGGTTTTGAGACAAGTGCATTTTCAGGTCACGAACTTCCGACAGAATTATTCACAACGAACGCATCCAATTTACATCGTTAGACCTTAGAACATGCTTGGGAGTGTTTTGCAGCATTTTGCTACTGCACGACAAATGATGTGAAACGGGAGCATTTTGGTACCCGAATGCACTATTTCCTGGTAGCGAACATCCGACACATTTATTCGCAACGAATGCATCCAATCTACTACATTAAACTGTAGACCACGTTTCGGTACCCGAATGCACTACTTCTAGGTAACAAACTTCCGATGGATTTTTTCGCAACGAACACATCCAATCTACTCCATTAGACCTAGATCATGTTCGGGATTTTTTGAAGCATTTCGGTACTGCACGAAAAATGATGCGAAACGGGTGCGTTTCTATACCCGAATGCACTATTTTAGGGTAGAGAACTTCCAACAGACTTTTTCACATCGAACGCCAACAATCTACTCTACCTAGACAATGTTTTGGAATGTTTTGGAGCATTTTGCTACTGCTCGAAAAATGATGCGAACGGGTGCGTTTCGGTACCTGAATGCATTGTTTCCGGGTTGTAAACTTCGGCAGGATTTTGTTCGCAATGAATGCATCTCATCTACTCCATTACACCCTAGACCATGTATGGGTGTGTTTTGGAGCATTTCGCTACTACTCGAAAAAGGATGCAAAACAAGTGTGTTTCGGTACCTGAATGCACTGCTTCCGGGGAACGAACTTCCCACAGTTTTTTTTGCAAAGAACGCATCCAATCTACTCCTCTAGACCCTAGTCTATCTTTGGGATTGTTTTGGAGCATTTCGCTACTGCACGAAAAATGACGCGAAACGGGTGCGTCTGAGTACCCGAATGCACTGTTTTCAAAGAACAAACTTCCGAAGGAGTTTTTCACAACGAACGCATCCAATCTACTCCATCAGATCGTAGACCATGTTTGGGAGTGTTTTGGAGTATTTCGCTACTGCACAAAAAAATGATGCAAAACGGGTATGTTTCGGTACCATAATGCACTATTTCTAGGTTGCGAACTTCCGACAGATTTATTGGCTATGAATGCATGCAGTCTACTCCATTAGACTACATACCATGTTAGGGTGTGATTTGGAGCATGTTGCTACTGCTCGAAAAAGGATGCATAACAGGTACATTTCGGTACCCGAATGCACTGCTTCCGGGTAACGAACTTCTGACGGGTTTTTTGCAACGAACGCACGCAATCTACTTCATTAAACCCTAGTCCATGTTTAGGATTGTTTTGGAGCATTTTGCTAATGATGCAAAATGGGTGTGTCTCAGTATTCGAATGCACTATTTTCGAGTAGCACTGTACCCGAATGCACTGCTTCCGAGTAATGAACTTTTGACGGGTTTTTTTGCAATGAACGCAGGCAATCTACTTCATTAGACCCTAGTCCATGTTTAGGATTGTTTTGGAGCATTTCGCTACTGCATGAAAATGATGCAAAATGGGTGCGTCTTAGTACTCGAATGCACTATTTTCGAGTAGCACTGTACCCGAATGCACTGCTTCCGGGTAAGACCCTAGACAATGTTTGGCAGTGTTTTGGAGCATTTCGCTACTGCTCGAAAAATGATGCGAAACTGGTGCGTTTCAGTACCCGAACGCAATGTTTTCAGGTAATGAACTTCTGACGGGTTTTATTCCAACGAACGCATCCAATCTCCTTCATTAGACCCTAGTCCATGTTTGGGATTGTTTTGGAGCATTTCTCTTCTGCAAGAAGAACGATGGGAAATGGGCGTGTCTCAGTACCCGAATGCACTATTTTCGGATGGTGTACTTCCGAAGGATTTTTTTCGCAACGAACGCATCCAATCTCCTCCATTAGACCCTACACATTGTTTGGGAGTGTTTTGGAGCATTTCGCTACTGCACCAAAAAAGCTGCGTTTCGATATCTGAATGCAATGTTTCCAGGTAGCGAACTTTCGACGGATTTGTTCGCAATGACTGCGTCCAATGTACTCCATTACACCCTAGACCATGTTTGGGTGTGTTTGGAGCATTTCACTACTGCTCGAAAAAGGATGCAAAATAAGAGTGTTCCGGTACATGAATGCCCTAGTTTCGGGTAACAAAGTTCTGATGGTTTTTCTTCCCCAAAGAATGCATCCAATCTACACCACTAGAATCTAGTCCATCTTTGGGATTGTTTTGTAGCATTTCGCTACTACATGAAAAACGATGCAAAACGGGTGCGTCTAGTACCCAAACACACTGTTTTTAAGTAGCGAACTTCCAAAGGATTTTTTCGCAACGAACACATCCAATCTACTCCATTACACCCTACACAATGTTTGGGAGTATTTTGGAGCAATTCGCTACTACACTAAAAATGATGCGAAATGGGTGTGTTTCACACCCTGAATGCACTTTTTCTAGATTGCGAACTTCCGTCGGATTTGTTCGCATTGAATGCATCCAATCTTATCCATTATACCCTAGACCATGTTGGGGTGTGTTTTTGAGCATTTCGCTACTGCTCGAAAAAAAATGCAAAACATGTGCATTTCGGTACCTGAATGCACTACTTCCGGGTAATGAACTTCCGACTGGTTCTTTTGCAACGAATGCATCGAATGTACTTCATTAGACCCTAGTCCATGTTTGGGATTTTTTTGGAGCATTCCACTATTGCTTGAAAAACAATACGAAATGGGTGCGTCTCAGTACTTGAATGCATTGTTTTCGGGTAGCAAACTTCCGACGGATTTGTTCACAACGAATGGATCCGATTACACCATTACACCCTAGACCATGTTTGGGTGTGTTTTGGAGCATTTTGTTACTACTCGAAGAAGCATGCAAAAGAAGTGCGTTTCGGTACCCGAATACACTGCTTCCGGGTAACGAACTTGTGACGGGTTTTTTTTGCAACAAACGTATCCAATCTACTTCATTAGACCCTAGATCATATTTAGGAGTGTTTTGGAGCATTTCGCTACTGCACGAAAGATGATGCGAAATGGATGTGTTACGATACCTAAATCCACTATTTCCAGGTAGCAAACTTCTGACGGATTTGTTTGCAATGAACGTATCGAATCTACTCCATTAGACCCTAGACCATGCTTGGGAGTGGTTTGGAGCATTTCTCTACTGCACGAAAAATGATACGAAACGGGTACGTTTCGGTATTCGAATGCACTGTTTCTAGGTAGCAAACTTCCGATGGTTTTGTTCGCAACGAATGCATCCAATCTACTCCATTAGACCCTAGACCATGTTTGGGAGTGTTTTGGAGCATTTCGGTACTGCACAAAAAACAATTGCAAACGGTGCGTTTCAGTACCCAAATACACTGTTTCTAGGTTGCGAACTTCCGATGGATTTGTTCACAACAAACGTATGCATTCTACTCCATTAGACACTAGGCCATGTTTAGGTGTGTTTTTTAGCATATTGCTACTGCACAAAAAATGATGCGAAATGGGTGTGTTGCCTGAATGCTCTGCTTACGCGTAGCGAACTTCCAACCAATTTGTTCGCAACCTACGCATCCAATCTACTCCATTCGACCCTAGATCATGTTCGGGAGTGTTTTGGAGCGTTTCGCTACTGCACGGAAAATGATGCGAAACCGTTGCATTTCTGTACACGAATGCACTGTTTCTGGATAGCGAAATTCCGATAGATATTTTTGCATTGAATGCATCCAATTTACTTTATTAGACCTGAGGCAATGTTTGTTAGTGTTTTCGAGCATTTCGCTGCTGCTCAAAAAATGATGCGAAACGGCTGCGTTTCGATACCTGAATGCACCGCTTTTAGGTAACGAACTTCTGACAGGTTTTCTTGCAATGAACGCATCCAATCTACTTTATTAGACCCTAGTTTATGTTTTGGATTATTTTGGAGCATTTCGCTACTGCACGAAAAATGATGCGAAATGGGTGCGTCTCAGTATTCGAATGCACTGTTTTTTGGGTAGCATACTTTTGAAGGATTTTTTTGCAACGAAGGCATCCAATCTACTCCATTAGACCATACACAATGTTTGGGAGTGTTTTGTAGCATTTCGCTACTGCACTAAATATGATGTGAAACGGGTGCGTTTCGGTACCTGAATGCACTTTTTCTAGGTAGCGAACTTCCGATGGATTTGTTCGCAACGAATGCATCAAAACTTATCCATTACACCCTAGACCATGTTTGCATGTGTTTTGGAGCATTCTGCTACTGCTCGAAAAAGGATGCAAAACATGTGCGTTTCGGTACCTGAATGCACTACTTTTGGGTAATGAACTTCTGACTGGTTCTTTTGCAACGAATGCATCCAATCTACTTCACTAGACCCTAGTCCATGTTTGGGATTGTTTTGGAGCATTCCGCTACTGCACGAAAAACGATGAGAAACGGGTGCGTCTCAGTACCCGAATGCACTCTTTTCGTGTAGCGAACTTCCGACAGATTTGTTCACATCGAATGCATCCTATTAGTCCATTACACCCTAAACTATGTTTGGGTGTGTTTTGGAGCATTTCGTTACGTTTCGGTACCCGAATACACTGCTTCCAGGTAACGAACTTCTGACGGGTTTTTTTTTTGCAATGAATGTATCCAATCTACTCCATTAGACCCTAGATCATATTTAGGAGTGGTTTGGAGCATTTTGCTACCGCACAAAAAATATGTGAAACGGGTGCGTTTCGGTACCCGAATGCACTGTTTCCAGGTTGCAAACTTCCGACGGATTTGTTTACAACAAATGCATCCAATCTACTCCATTAGACCCTAGACCATGTTTGGGAGTGTTTTGGAGCATTTCGGTACTGCACAAAAAACAATTGCAAACGGTGCGTTTCAGTACCCAAATACACTGTTTCTAGGTTGCGAACTTCCGATGGATTCGTTCACAACAAACGTATGCATTCTACTCCATTAGACACTAGGCCATGTTTAGGTGTGTTTTTTAGCATATTGCTACTGCACAAAAAATGATGCGAAATGGGTGTGTTACGGTGCCTGAATGCTCTGCTTACGCGTAGCGAACTTCCAACCAATTTGTTTGCAACCTACGCATCCAATCTACTCCATTCAACCCTAGATCATGTTCGGGAGTGTTTTGGAGCGTTTCGCTACTGCACGGAAAATGATGCAAAACCGTTGCGTTTCTGTACACGAATGCACTGCTTTCGAGTGACGAACTTCTGACGGATTTGTTCGCAACAAACGCATCCATTCTACTCGATTAGACCCTAGGCCATGTTTGGGAGTGTTTTGTAGCCATTTGCAACTACACAAAAAATGATGTGAAATGGGTGTGTTACGGTACCTGAATGCTTTGTTTCCGGGTGGCGACCTTCCAACCAATTTGTTCGCAACCTACGCATCCAATCTACTCCGTTCGACTGTAGACCATGTTTGGGAGTGTTTTGGAGCATTTCGCTACTACACGGAAAATGATGCGAAATTGTTGTGTTTCTGTACATGAATGCACTGCTTTCGGGTAACGAACTTCTGACGGGGTTTTTTGCAATGAACGCGTCCAATCTACTTCATTAGACCCTAGTCCATGTTTGGGATTGTTTTGGAGCATTTCGCTACTACACGAAAAATGATGCGAAATGGGTGCGTCTTAGTACTCGAATGCACTGTTTTTGGGTAGCGTACTTCTGAAGGATTTTTTTGCAATGAACGCATCCAATCTACTCCATTAGACCCTACACAATATCTTGGAGTCTTTTTTAGCATTTCACTACTGCAATAAAAATGATGCAAAACGGGTGTGTTTCGGTACCTGAATGCACTTTTTTCAGGTAGCGAAGTTCTGACGGATTTAATCACAACGAATGCATCCAATCTTCTCCATTACACCCTAGACCATGTTTGGGTGTGTTTTGGAGCATTTCGCTACTGCTCGAAAAAGGATGCAAAACAAGTGTGTTTTGATACATGAATGCACTGCTTCCGGGTAACGAACTTCCGACTGGTTTTTTTGCAACGAATGCATCCAATCTACTTAATTAGACCCTAGTCGATGTTTGCGATTGTTTTGGGGCATTCCGCTACTGCTCAAAAAATGATGCGAAATGGGTGCGTCTCAGTACCCCAATGCACTGTTTTCGGGTAGCGAACTTCCGACGTATTTGTTCACAACGAATGCATCCAATATACTCCATTACACCCTAGACCATGTATGGGTGTGTTTTCGAGCATTTCGTTACTATTCAAAAAATGATGCAAAAGAAGTGTGTTTCGGTACCTGAATACACTGGTTCCGGGTAACGAACTTTTGACGAGTTTTTTTCAATGATTGTATCCAATCTACTTCATTAGACCACAAATCATATTTAGGAGTGTTTTGGAGCATTTCGCTACTGCACAAAAAATGATGCGAAACGGGTGCGTTTCGGTACCTGAATGCACTGTTTCTAGGTAGCGAATTTCCAACGGATTTGTTCGCAACGAACGTATCCAATATATTCCATTAGACCCTACACCATGTTTGGGAGTGTTATGGAGCATTTCACTACTACACAAAAAACGATGCCAAACGGTGCGTTTCAGTACCTGAATGCACTGTTTCTAGGTTGCGAACTTCCGACGGATTTGTTCGCAACAAACGCATCCATTCTACTCCATTAGACTCTAGGCCATGTTTGGGAGTGTTTTGTAGCATTTTGCTACTGCACGAAAAATGATGCGAAATGGGTGTGTTATGGTACTTGAATGCTCTGTTTTCGGGTAGCGAACTTCCAACCAATTTTTTCACAACCAACGCATCCAATCTACTCTATTAGATTGTGGTTGGGTGTGTTTTGGAGCGTTTCACTATTACACGAAAAATGATGCGAAACCGTTGCGTTTCGGTACACGAATGCACTTTTTCCAATTATCGAACTTCCAATGAAATTTTTCACATCGAACGTATACAATCTACTCTATTAGACCCTAGACAATGTTTGGCAGTGTATTGGAGCATTTCGCTACTGCTTGAAAAATGATGCAAAACAAGTTCGTTTCGGTACACGAATCCACTGCTTTTGGGTAACAAACTTCTGACGGATTCTTTTAGCAACGAACGCATCCAATCTACTTCATTATACCCTAGACCATATTTATGAGTGTTTAGGAGCATTTCTCTACTGGTCGAAAAAGAATGCAAAACAAGTGCGTTTCGGTACCTAAATGCACTGCTTCCGGGTAAAGAACTTTTGACACGTTTTTTTGCAACGAATGCATCCAATCTACTTCATTAGACCATAGTATATGTTTGGGATTGTTTTGGAGCATTCTGTTACTACACAAAAAATGATGCGAAACGGGTGTGTCTCAGTACCCGAATGCGTCCTATTACTCCATTACACCCTGGACCATGTTTGGGTGTGTTTTGGAGCATTTCGTTATTGCTCGAAAAAGGTTGCAGAAGAAGTGCATTTCGGAACCCGATTACACTACTTACGGGTAACGAACTTCTGACTGGTTTTTTAGCAACGAACGCATCCAATCTACTTCATTAGACCCTAGATCATATTTAGGAGTGTTTTGGAGCATTTCACTACTGCATGAAAAATGATGCAAAACGGATGTGTTTGGGTACCTGAAACCAATGTTTCCAGGTAGCGAACTTCTGACATATTTGTTCGCAACGAATGCATCCAATCTACTACATTACACCCTATACCGTGTTTGGGTGTGTTTTTGGAACATTTCGCTACTACTCGATAAAGGAGGCGAGACAAGTGCGTTTTCGAGTCGTAAACTTATGACGGATTTGTTCGTAATAAATGCATCCAATATACTCCATTAGACCCTAGACCATGCTTGGCAGTGGTTTGGAGCATTTTTCTACTGCACGAAAAATGATGCGAAACAGGTACTTTTCAGTACCCGAATGCCTTTTTTTCGAGTAGCAAACATGCAACCATTTTTTGCGACAAACGCATCCAATCTAGTCCATTAGACCCTAGACCATGATTGGGAGTATTTTGGAGCATTTCGCTATAGCACAAAAAATGATGACAAATCGTGCGTTTCAGTACCTGAATGCACTATTTCTAGGTTGCGAACTTCCGACGGATTTGTTCGCAACCAACGCATCCAATCTACTTTATTAGACCCTAGACCATATTTGGGAGTGTTTTGTAGCCTTTTGCTACTGCACGAAAAATGATGCGAAATGGGTGTGTTACGGTAACCGAATGCTCTGTTTCTAGGTAGCGAACTTCCAACCAATTTGTTTGCAACCAACGCATCCAATCTACTTCGTTAGACCCTAGACCATGTTTGGGAGTGTTTTGGAGCGTTTCGCTATTGCACGGAAAATGATGCGAAACCGTTGCGCTCCGGTACACGAATGCACTGTTTTCGGGTCACATACTTCCAACAGATTTGTTCACAACGAACGTGTCCAATATACTCCATTAGACCCTAAACTATGCTTGGGAGTGTTTTGGAGGATTTCTCTACTGCACGGAAAATGATGCGAAACCATTGCGTTTTTGTTCCCGAATACATGGTTTTCGTGTCGCGAACTTCCGATGGATTTTTTCGCAATGAACGCATGCAATATACTCCATTAGACCCTAGACCATGCTTGGGAGTGTTTTGGAACATTTCACTACTGCACAAAAAATGATGCGAAACAGGTACTTTTCAGTACCCGAATGCATTTTTTTCGGGTAGCAAACATGCAACCATTTTTCGCGATGAATGCATCCAATCTACTCCATTACAACCTAGACCATGTTTGGGTATGTTTTGGAGCATTTCGCTACTACTCGACAAAGGATACGAGACATGTGCATTTTTTAGGTCATGAACTTCCGATGGATTTGTTCGCGAACACATCCAATCTACTCCATTAGACCCTAGAACACGCTTGGGAGTGTTTTGGAGCATTTCGCTACTGCACGAAAAATGGTGCCAAACAGGTGTGATTCGGTACCTAAATGCACTATTTTTGGGTAGCGAACTTCCAACGCATTTTTTCAAAACAAACGCATCGAGTTTACTCCATTAGACGCTAGTCCATGTTTGGGAGTGTTTTGGAGAATTTTGCTACTGCACGAAAAACAATGCGAAATGGGTGGGTTATGGTACCCGAATGCATTGTTTCCAGGTAGCGATCTTCCAACCGATTTGTTTGCAATGAATGCATCCAGTCTACTCCATTAGACCCTAGATCATGTTCGGGAATGTTTTGCAGCATTTGGCTACTGCACAAAAAAAGATGTGAAATGGGTGCGTTAAGGTACAGGAATGCACTGTTTCCTGGTAGGGAACTTCCAACCGATTTGTTTGCAACCAACGTATCAAAGCTACTCCATTACACCCTAGATCATGTTTGGGTGTGTTTTGGAGCATTTCACTACTGCTGGAAAAAGGATGCGAAACAAGTGTATTTCGGTACCCGAATGCACTTCTTCCAGGTAACGAACTTCCGACAGATTTGTTCGCAACGAACGCATCCAATATACTCCATTAGACCCTAGACCATGTTTGGGGGTATTTGTAGCATTTCTCTACTACTCGAAAAACAATGCGAAACGTGTGGGTTATGGTACCCGAATGCGCTGTTTCCATGTAGCAAACTTCCGACGGATTTGTTCGCTATGAACGTATCCAATCTACTCCATTAGACCCTAGACCATATTTGGCATTGTTTTGCAGCATTTCGCTACTGCACATAAAACGATGCAAAATGGGTGTGTTACGGTACCTGAATGCATTGTTTCCAGGTAGCGAACTTCATATCAATTTGTTCGCGACCAACGCATACAATCTACTCCATTAGAAACTAGACCATGTTTGGGAGTGTTTTGGAGCATTTCTCTATTGCACAAAAAATGATGCGAAACCATTGCCTTTCGGTACTCGAGTGCACTATTTTTGGGTTGCAAACTTCTAATGGATTTTTTTTCTCAACAAACACATACAATCTACTCCATTAGACCCTAGACCATGCATGGGAGTGTTTTCGAGCATTTCACTAGTGCACGAAAAATGATGCGAAATAGGTACGTTTCAGTACCCGAATGCACTATTTTCGGGTAGCGAACTTCCAGCGGATTTTTCGCAACGAACGCATCCAATCTACTCCATTACACCCTAGATTATGTTTTGTGTGTTTTGGAACATTTCGCTGCTGCTCCATAAAGGATGCGAGACAACTGCGTTTTTGGGTCGTGAACTTCCGACGGATTTGTTAGCAACCAACGCATCCAATCTACTCCATTAGACCCTACTTGGAGAGAATTCAGCCGTCACGTTTGTTTTGGTCCTTGTTGCATCGGTTCTATTGAAAAATCTTGCTGCAGTTTTTCATGACATGGTTTTTGGGTTGAAATCTCCGATCAGATTGTCTGTGGAAAATCTGCACCTCGGTGCAATGACATTCAGAATCCAACTCTTCGTTTGACGCACAAGTCGTTGGCCATCACTCTCTTTCCAAGAGAGGATGTTAGGCCCATGCACAACGATGAGTTTATGATCTTATATGCAGGCTTATTTCGGTTGGACAGGGTACAACCCCAACCAGGGATAGTGAGCCTGAAGCTAACTTGGGGGAGGACCCCCATAAGAGAGATAACTTGTATCTTTACTGTTTTCGGAATATACATCATAAAAATAAATAAAAATTTGAAAAATTAAAAAAAGACCAAAAATATTTACTGCTTTCCTATGCGTGGTAACAATGTTTTAATTCCTCATGGTTGAAATGATGAATAGTTGCTCTGTTTATTTCCTCTCATATGCCTAGTTACAACCTAGTGTTCTACAAAGTTTTGAGTTTGTTGGCTTCCATGATCAAACCTTAGCTTGAAACTTGTGGGAAGCAAAAATCATGATCCATGTCTAGGTTGTTGTGGGATATGATATAGTAAATAGAGTTGCTACGATCTTGTTCTACATCATGCTTGATATCTGGAATTTTATTTTTTTGAAAATGGCAAAATGATAAGTTCCTCAATGATGAGAAATTCCTATCCAAGGCCATATGTTGATCCTATTACATAGCCTCCACATATGCAACTTGTTCTCTCATTGAGCTTGGTAAAATTATTGTGACCCTTAGTGAGATGCTTTTCATACTCCCATGATCAAGATCATGTACACACCACCATCATATGCTAAGCATCTACATTAGAAGTTAGCAATCATATCATTTCATACATCCACAAATAAAGCTCCATGATATTTTATAACCTCTCTCTCCAAAGTTATCCTTGCAAAAGAGACTTGGGCTATGCAAAAAAAATTAAAGGACATGCTCAGGAAAGCATGATGAAAAAAATAAAGAGAACAAAAGATAGCCCATGTCTCAAAAGAAAAAAAAAAGGAAAGGAGAGAGAAAGATCATACAAAAAGGAGTCCATATACCATCCACCATCCACCATCCACACACATTCACATCTTGATCAGGTTGTATGACTTGCTTCTCCAAAGGATCCGGTCTTTAACTTAGCAATATATGAGGAACAGGTATGCCTTCATTATTCGCTACCTACAGCTCCAAATATAAGCCTATTAGGAGTAGGTTGTGAAAGAAAGGCAGTCCTATACCTTGGTGAGGAATCATACACATTGAGCGATCCGAGAGTATCATTGAGGAACTTTGATTTCTTTTAAAAAACTTTGCAAAACCTCCATGTTAATAGCTGATTAAAGGATGAGTGAATAGTGATCTATGAAACCGTTGTATCTCTCAACCGCCCAAGATAAGGTGAAGCTACATGCCCCACAGGAGTAAGGTAAGAGGTAAGATCAATGGCTACTTATTTAGTTCTTGGTAGAATATTTTATTGTAGGCATGGCATAAGCTAGGAATACAACATAGTAGTAACTACTGATCAACCAACCTAAGTCTTAGCATTTGCTCGATATGAGCAAAGGGCTAGCTTGGGGGAGTTGTTGACAGTCATTAAGTACCAAATATGAGTGTCAATATACTCAAGAATAAAGGAGGATTGGCATTTCTTACATATTTAGTTTCGAATAATATAGTTCCACTTATCCTTGGAGAATATTTGGTTGCAGGTGAAATAATACAAAAGAAAGGAGAAAGCACATTCTATGGAGCAAAGAAACACACTTCTAACCAATGGGAGGTTGCCACATGTGCATCCAATGGATTGAAGGGCCCACAAACTACCACAATTGTCTCAATCCACCGGATAACGCACACAACCACCACTGGGACCCACTAGGCAGTCACACAGAGAAAGGCGATTGCGAGGCGAGCCCACAGGGGGTTGGCCGAATCTAGGGTTCAGCCGAACCGCCCTTGCCTCCTCTCTTCTCTAGCTTCCATGTGGCGACAGTTGATGGGGCCCCTACGTCGGTTATGGGATATTCCCTGAAGATTCCCTAGCAGAACCGCCTCTTGGAGCCTATAAAATAGAGAGGCAACCCCTCCATTCTTACACACACCACAAGTTGAATCACTCTCTCCCTCGTAGTTTCCAACTTAGTGGAGTTAGGCTAAAGTAGCTCTACTTTAGGTTCCAGGTCTTCTTGAAGTCTAGGGTATGGCTCTTGTATCTTACATTCCTAGGTTGACTTTATTCTATTCAAAGTATTCATATTTTTTATATAGTGTTGTGCTTGGTTCTTATATGCATGAGTTAGATGTATACCCTTGCTATGTTGATGTGCTAGGCTTATATACGCTCGTATGTTAGTCGTATACCCTTCCCATTGTAGTAGAGGCTTATATACTCTCATGTATGCCTTGAGACCATGCTTCAGTATATACTCTATGTGCGTATATACCTTGTATAGCTTAGTTGATCTATGCTACGGCATCGGTTCAATGGCCATGTTTATGGTAGCTTCAGTCATAGTCACAATAGCTCGGGATGACTGGAGTGTTGTTAACAATGCAAGCAAGATCCTTGGATCGTTTAGCTTCATTGGATATGAATTTACCCTACAGGCTGCTAGGGGTAGGCGGCAGGTGGTGACAGCCCTATCCATCCTTTGTAATCCCCCATGTTCAGATACGCTATAGGAGTTTGTAAATTAGCAGTAACTTTGCCGGGCAGAACCGGTACGGGTACTTTCTCCCCATGTGTGCCTAGTTGCATAGGCCTGAGTCCTATACAATGTCTATGTATGTTATGCTTGTATAATCTGTGCAGTATATAGGAAGTACATATGAACCTAGAGCTAACTCTTAGTCCTTCTTCCTAGCTTAGTTACCTTGAGATGATTCTTGTGTGTGTCACACTACTCATCTATCATTATCTTACCCCTGCCTTGAGTATTGTCTCTATCCATCTTATGATATACTCAAATGCATAGTAAACTCTTTTGACCTACCTGCCTTCCTTTGGGAAATACGATACCCTTGGGAATACTCTTGGGTGAAATGCTATAATAGTATATCCGTGCACTTGCGGATTTATTCATGATTGTTAAATATACCAACAAGCAGCAGGAGGAGGAGTTAAGGGCTTACTTTTGTTGGATGGGGTACAACCCAAACTAGGGACAGTGAGCCTGAAGCTAGCTTGGGGAAGGACCCCCACAAGAGGTAACTTGTATCTTTACCGCTTTCAGAATATGCATGCTAAAAAAATAAAAAACTAGAAAAAAACTAAAAAAACCAAAAATACTTACTGCTTTCCTATGCGTGGTGAGAATGCCTTAGTTCTTCATGGTTGAAATGATGAATAGTTAGCTCTGTTTATTTTCCTCTCATATGCCTAGTTACAACCTAGTGTTCTACAAAGTTTTGAGTTTGTTGGCTTCCATGATCAAACCTTAGCTTGAAACTTGTGGGTAGCAAAAAGCATGATCCATGTCTAGGTTGTTGTGGGATATGATATAGTAAATAGAGTTGCTACGATCTTGTTCTACATCATGCTTGATATCCGAAATTTTATTTTTCAAAAATGACAAAATGATAAGTTCCTCAATGATGAGAAATTCCTATCCAAGGCCATATGTTGATCCTATTACATAGCCTCCACATATGCAACTTGTTCTCTCATTGAGCTTTGTCAAATTATTGTGACCCTTAGTGAAATGCTTTTCATACTCTCATGATGAAGATCATGTACACGCCACCACCATATGCTAAGCATCTACACTGGAAGTTAGCAATCATATCATTTCATCCATCCATAAATAAAGCTCCATGTTATTTTATGACCTCCCTCTCCACAGTTATCCTTGCAAAAGAGACTTGGGCTATGAAAAAAAATAAAGGACATGCTCATGAAAGCATGATGAAAAAAATAAAGAGAACAAAAGATAGTCCATGTCTCAAAAGAAAAAAAGCAAAGGAGAGATAAGGATTATACAAAAAAGAGTCCATATACCATCCACCATCCACACACATGCACATCTTGATCAGGTTGTATGACTTGCTTCTCCAAAGGATCTGATCTTTGACTTAGCAATACATGAGGAACAGGTATACCTTCATTTTTCCCTACCTACAGCTCTACATATAAGCTTATTAGGAGTAGGTTGTGATAGAAAGGCAAGATCTTGCCTTGGTGAGGAATCATACACATTGAGTGATTGAGAGTATCATTTGACGAACTTTGATTTCTTTTGAAAAACGTTACAAAACCTCTGGATTGATAGTTAATCAAGGGATAAGTGAATGGTGCTCTACGAAACCGTTCTATCTCTCAACCACCCAAGATAAGGTGAAGCTACATGCCCCGCAGGAATAAGGTAAGAGGTAAGATCAATGCCAACTTATTCAATTCATGGAAGAATACTTTGTTGTAGGCATGGCATAAGTTAGGAATAAGATATGGTAGCAACTCCTGATCAACCAACCTTAAAGAAGAAGACAGAAAATTCAGAATCAAATCTCAAATTGCAGCCAGCCGAGATTGAGAACTTGAAGAAGGTAGTACAAGACACTGAAGCACTCATTCCTCAACTGCTAATATCTGCAAGAGGTTAAGATCATTGATCTACTTTGTCTTTTGAGCTTATGATCTGGATGCAGTTTTGTTAATCTATGTTCTTTGTAAGATAACAATATGGTAGTGGTTGTCTCGATGGGGAACAATAATTTATTTTATTTTATACATAAATATGTGTATTGTGCTTATTATTTTACCAACCGGATCGGAATTGAAATGAAACCAATTATTACTCGGGCCCAATTAGTTAAATTTATGTCCGTCATATGTGGACTTAGTCCACGTATAATTGGGCCAAAAGTATATTGCATTCATAAATTGGACTAAAAGGACCGCAAACAAATAGCACAACTTTTGAGCTTGACACAATAACAAATGGATCCACTGGAATCAATTTTGGACTATCAGAATAACATTGGCCTGGGAACAAATTAGGGCTCAGCCCAATAACAAATGGGTCAAATTTATTTTATGACCAAATAATTTGTCACAATTACCATGCCACATCAGATTCTGTATAGTGGCAAAACCGTAGGAGCCAATTTATGACGTTTCTGTTAATGTTTCGTAGGCGTCATATATACAATGATGCACCGAAATAAGGAACATCACTAGTCGCGGTTTGTGATGCTCGATTAACGAAGAACGAGTTTCGTCACTTGAGCATCATAATTCACGGTTTATGACGTAAAAATGTGTTTATAACACTTTTTAGTTCGTCATAGATCAGAAGATTTCTTGTAGTGGTATGAAAACAATCTGATTATGTCGTATTTCTTGTCAAAACATAATAGACTTCAAAATACAACACATATACAATAATGGGGTTATTTCTCATGCCAAGTGGCGGGTTAGTGTAACAATTGAATCGAAAACACCACTCAAATAGCACAAATAGTACAACAGTTGCGCGGTGCAGGCTTCGGCGGGCATGATGAGCAGCGGCGCGCGCGCCGCATGAGGACCAGCGGTGGCATCGGCAAGCAAAGATGACGGCGCGTGCGGGAGCCGGGAGGAGCTGCTGCGAGCGCATGGGACGAAGGAGCGGCAACACGGTGTGGGCGCGGGTAGGAGACCGATGGTGGCGCAGTGCGGCACAGGGCCAAGAGGAGCAACGGAGGCGTGTGCAGGAGCTCGCGGGCAGGAGGCTAAGGTTGAGGGGGTGGAGGTCAGCATTCAATGGTGGAGATGTTTTTCACGAACCTCAATCAGGAGCCAAATAAGATTTGGGTTTTCAGAATCCGAAAGGCAGATAGGTTTCCGTGCCACCGCCTCAAACCCATCCCAACACCCCAGCACCCCATGCCCCCCAGACACGCACACACGATCTCGCAGGCCAATTGCGTCATGGGCATTTTTTTGTTTTTTTTCTTTTTCTTTTCTTAGGACCGACAAGATGTACTTTTAGTTTCTTCCTCGTGGAAAAGATGACGAAATGTCTTGACAAAAGACTTCATCTATATTTTTAAAAAAAATACGAAGGAATTACCAATACTATATTTTAGGTAGCGAATTACCAATACAGAATAGACAATGATCAAATTCTCAATTTCTATCCTACGCAGTTTAATGTTCATGGTCTACAAAGTAAACTTGAAATCGTGCACACTTTTTTTTTAATCGTGCACACTTCGATCAGAAAGAAGTGTATTCTCTCCTTAGGCCTACGAACTAAACTTCGATATATTTGACCAAAACTTTGTTAATGAATGCACAGTTATATCAAAATGTTACCCTATCCCAAGCATGGTCCTATGTGTCACCCTAACCTCTAGGGTGTGGTGTATTTAGATGGAGGGATGGAATGGAATACAATTGTCCTCTTCTCATGTGTTTAGTTAAAAATTAGCTAGTACAGAATGACATCAAACTGAAATATTCCTCGAAAAAGATTGATGGTTCAGTTCTACCAAAACTCGCGACCGACTCATCCTTGCAGACATCGTTCCTCTCCGTCTCCCTTGCACGCTCCGTGCTCTGACGCACCGACACGCACTCATCCCACTTTCCTGGAGCTGTCGTCCCACCCTTTTGCGGCTGCTCTCTCGCACAGTTCGCAGCTGAGCACGTGCGTAGCTCCAACTCCAAGCGGTGCTACATATGGCGACGGCGATGCGAGGAATGGGACGAGGCGGAGCTAGCCGGGGCATAGAGAAAGGGTGATGGCAAGGCGAGCAACGGTCACGCGGGACCACCGTGACAGCAGTGCAGGAGCTTGACTTGTCAGGACGGGTAGCTGCAGAGTAGGCCCTTGTTTACTTCCCTCCAAACTCCCAACTTTGACACTATGCAAAAAGAAGATTCCCCATCACATCAAACTTGCGGTATATGCATGGAGTACTAAATGTAGACGAAATCAAAAACTAATTGCACAGTTTTGTTGTACTTTGCGAGACGAATCTTTTGAGCCTAATTAGTCAATATTTGGACAATAATTTGCAAATACAAACAAAACGCTACAGTGTCGCATTTATGGCAAAATGCCAATTTTGCAACTCCCAACTTGGGAAGTAAACAAGGCCTAGATCAAGGAGGCGGAGGTCCGAGCTAGCGGGCGGCAAAGCAAGCTGAGCGGTGGGACGGGGCAGGCCGGTGGCACAAGCCAGGCCAGGCTTTGATGCGGGCTAGGGCACCAGCGCAGGGTAGGCCGCCAAGCAGTGTAGAGAAAATAAGGCCTTGTTTAGTTGCCCAACTTTGGGCAACCAAAAATACTGTAGCGCAACTGTAGCGTTTCGTTTGTATTTGTGAATTATTGTTCAAATATTGACTAATTAGACTCAAAAGATTCGTCTCGCAAAGTACAACAAAACTGTGCAATTAATTTTTGATTTCGTCTATATTCAGTACTCCATGCATGTACCGCAAGTTTGATGTGATGGGGAATCTTCTTTTTGCATAGTGTTAAAGTTGGAATTTAGAGGTGAACTAAACATGACCTAAGTAGCAATGCAGATCGAGCCGTTCTCTGTTTCGAGCTGCTAACAACTGGACCCCACAGCTTCAGAGTGGATGACAACCGAGATCCATAGTAACGTCATCCATCTCATCTCGTCCCAGTCTCCCTAAGCAAACAACAAAATAGGACCATTCATTACTTCTAACCAAACACCCAACCCATTTAATGAGGGATAACTTTATTGTGTCTAACTTGACTCCTAACCTAACACGCCCTAAAACCACAATCCTGCCTATGAAATCTCAACCCACGGCCACACGCTGACCCGAGACACGCAAGGCATCCGGTCACCATCATGACAACCAGTGATATCATATTCATGCCTGGCCACATAATTGTTTAAAATGCATTAGAATAATATGTATACGAATATACGACGTACCTTTTAAACAATGCTTCATACACATTCATTTAGTTTCTGCCGTAAGGCCGTAACTACACAATTCCTCCATGTACTGTACTTAGGTAAACCATTTTCAGTTGTGTGGTTACATGCATCAGAATACCAAAACAATGGGAATCAAGAAATGTGAGGACTCCCAAAATACACATTCACTGAAAGAACTGTAACTCCAAGGAAAAGTACATCGCAAACCGATAGACAAGGAGATACAAATTGGTGCTGGTGGTATCAAATCTGTACATTGTTCAGACCACATCTGTCAGGTCAGAAACATGTCACGGGCAATGAATAAGCATGATTCGGCTTGTGGTTGAAGGGAAGCTAGAAACAGGTAAAGTTGCCCATGATCTTCACACCTTCCTGATGCTCTTTCCGTACTCTTTCCTGATTTCCCACAGCTGCTCCCCAACTTCCTTCATGGTTGGTCGGTCATCCCGCGTCGGAGCAGCACATTGGAACGCCAAGCTAAGGAGCTTCTCAAGCACCTCATCATCCACGTGATCTTCCAGCAACGGGTCCAATATCTCTCTCATGTTGCCTTCATTAAATTTCTTGAAAGTCTGCATACCCAGCACAAACAAAAAGTCTCATGCATTCAGTTATTTCAGGGATTGCCAAGATAGTGAAAATGTAAACAGACAAGTGATATCATTACTAAATTAGAAATATCAAAAGGGATAAATGTCCATTTTTCAACCCCTGAAGCCCTGGTGTTAATTCAATTTTAAAACTTGAAGTATGCGACATTTTATTTTGCAACCCCAAACTCTAAAGAGCAGACCTATCTTACTAGGACCACTGTGATGTTAGCCTTGCTCCATAGCTGAGTCACATGAAAAGGAATGGTCTTTTATGTTCACAATATCAAAGAAGCATACCCCTTCAACCGAACTATTATAAACTGATAATTTGATGCTAGTGTTCCATTTTAGATCAATTTGACACCTTGTATATAGATTGTGCCGATACAGGAAACAAAAGAAATTTCTCACACATACCCATCTGATAGTGATCCTCTCTTCAGGGGTTCGCTTCAGCTCTACAGGTCGGCGAGCAGAAAGAATTTCCACAAGCAATATGCCGAAGGAGAAGACATCACTCTTTGGAGTTAGCTGGTATGTTCTCAGGTATTCAGGATCCAGGTAACCAGCGGTGCCTTTCACTTTTGTTGATATGTGTGTCTTCTCCGTGTCACTAGGGCCACTTCTTGCAAATCCAAAGTCAGACACCTTCGCACGATAGCTATCCGTTAGTAGGATATTTGATGACTTCACATCACGATGAATTATCGTCTTCTCTGTTCACAGTATAGAATCTCTTAGTCCCTTTCCAGATTATCACAAAAAAAAATTGAAATAAAAAATGGTTGGCCAGTGCCAAAAATTACAAAACTATGCTATCTTTAAGTCAGTATAATACAACACAATGATTTGATGGATTCAAAGATTTTTTTCCTGAACTAAATGTTTTAAATCTCTCATCAAAATAACTGGCCATTCCAAAACGAAGAACTGGGTACCGAAGCACTACTTTGTCCATCTGTTAGCCCTTTTCAGAGACAAAATGCTGTAAACTATTTGACAAAAATAGCTCAGTATTTATGCAACTAAGCATGTAGCCAACCTGCATACAGATGGAGATAAGTAAGTGCATGAGCGACATCGATTGCAATTTCTAGGCGCTGATTAAAATCCAGGACCCTGCCATGTTGACCTGCACAAGGAGTAATACATTAATATTCAAGCTCTTAAAATAGACTGAGAAGAAAAACAAAATGGAAAGCATAAGCTCTCAAAATGGACTGAGAAGCGAAGACAACATAATGGAAAGCACAAGCTCTGAAAAAGGACTTAGAAGTGAAGAGAACGTAATGAAAAGCACAATTTACCATCTAGATGTTCTCTTAGAGTGCCATTTGGAACATATTCTGTGATGATAATACGCTCATTTCCTTTATCAGTAAAACCCAGTAACCTCACCAAATTTCGGTGGTCTATCTTAGCAAGCAAGTCTACTTCATTGCTAAACTCGTCCCTAGGACCTGCAAATTGATCCTGTAATGAACAGTAGAGCATGTTATTTTGATCATTGCAAGAGTTAGGCATATTACCAAAACTCTACAGGCCATTGAGCTGGGTACAAATAAAATCATACAAAGTTCTAAATTTAACAAAATATAGTGCAATAAACATGAACAAACAACATATTTTGATGATGAATACAATTGAACTTAATATAGTGAAACAAGATATGAACAATATGCAATTTAAGTAGTAACGAGCAATAAGACAAGGGATAGCATTGCAATACCTTTTTAGCCCTCTTGACTGCAACAACGGTTCCATCTGGCAATACAGCCCTGTAGACCATCCCAAATCCTCCTTCACCTAACTTAAATGATGGTGAGAAGTTCTGAGTTGCCCTGAGGATCTGCTGAATGCTTAAGTTGACAGATCCAACTCTAGCTACTTGCGGAGATGGTGCAAATCTAGAAGGACTTGGAGGTATCCGATGCGGAGTTGGTGGGACTTTCTCAGACGACATGCTTACTTCATAAGACGAAACTGATTCAACTGAAAAGATCAAAAGACAAACTTGTCGTTAAGGACAATGTTCAAACATTTTTACAGTGGTATACAATATGATATATAATTTCATTACCATCCCATTATTCAAGATTGATATTGCAAATAGTAGAAAAAAAGGAGTAAAGGGGTGCACATCAGAACTGATTCAGTAACATCAAAGCTAACAAGGTTTACAGTATCAGGAGATTAGCGAACCAGGACAGAGCTTGTCTTATTTGTTATGAACCATTACATATCAATTTCAAGAAACTTAGTACATGCAACCTCATCCAAGACAACTACCAAATTGGAAGACAGTATATAGATAGACTACTATGAAAATGGGCATACTAGGTTAACTGTTGAAGGAGTTTTGGCTGGTAACTGGTAAATATCACTTATCTTGAAAAGCGACAAAGACGTATAATTTATGTGTTAGTTCAATTTCCATTCATGATACTTGACAAGCCACTAATATTAATAAATATAGGTATACCTATGGAGGCAGAGTGAGTTACCATGATATCTACAAATGTATAAGTAGCAGTGGTTGAAGTTACCAAACCCTAATTTTCCATACACTATCATTCGGGCTCAATTCCTGATAAACATGACAGTGAAATTTAAATTTTGCAACAACTTCACAAAAAATAAATATATAGTAACAAATGGCCTAACCCATATCGAAGAGAACTATTTTTCAAACAACAATAGCACCTTCAGGACTAATTTCTATTCAAACATATAGGGGAAAGACAGGCTTGGGATTGACAGGCTTTGATGTTGTTGTATATAGGGGAAAGACAGTAGAAAAAGATAAATTAGTGAAACTAAACCGTAAATGTACACCAGTTTAATTTTTCAAGGAAAACTGTCATAAAGTTTTGTTTCCTAACACAGCACAAGAAAACTTGTATGAGGGCAAGTGAGCTAGACAACATCCAGCTCAAGTTTCCCTACTCCAATTTTGGTCACAACTCGCCAACAACAACTCAGACTCAAGCACCCCTTCAGTAGATAATAAGAGAACCTTTTGAGTTCACTTAAAAAAAATTGAGGGGAACAGACAACAGGAACTGGTGTAAAGAAGCGCAAATAATACTAACTCACTTGCATTGCGCTGAATAGTTGCAGTATCATGCCTGCTGGCTTCTTTTCTTTCAGCATGGAAGCATGGAAGCATGAGACCACAGCATAGGAGAATCACACCAGGCATGGCCAGGAAGTGATCATCGTTTTCTGAAGAATCACCGTTGTCCTGATTATTTTCATGCAAACCCAAGCTTCCACATGGGCCAGAATTATTTCTTGAGCCATTTTCTGTGGGCCGCCTCAAGAGCTTCCTTGGTACATTTTGATGCGAAGTTGCTACAGGTGATAAGAAACCAATGAGGAGAAATGATTGAGCAAACGTTCTTTTTCATCTGCATGTTACAAGCTTAAAAATGTGCTAGCCACATCAAAAACAAAAAACAAAAATAATAATGTTGAGGAATGTCAGAATGCAGCTGCTAAATGAGGGTACCTGAAACAAACACTTAGGCCTTAACATACTTCAATTGGTCATCTAGAAATATATCGATTACATTTCGATTACATTCATCATTTTAATGTTTTTCAAACATGGACTCGTACCAGAAGATACAAATGGGAACAATTGTTAGATGGGCTTAAACCCCACTGTAGGATCATAACAGAATGAACACTGCAATGAAATGGCCTACATTCTAAATCCGCACCATTGTTCCAGAGATGCACATCATAGGCATATCTTCTTTATTACAAGTCCTAAAAGTGAAATATTGATGCAGACGCGAACTCCAATTTGCACAGTTATGTACTACAGCAATTGTTCAGTTATTATCTGACTCAAGCAACTAGGAGGAAACATGAACCAACTTACCCTGGCTGGATTCGCTCCCTTCACCACAGTATTGCTTAACCGCACCCCTCCACCCATCCGACACCTCGCCGCAGCGGAGGCAACCACTCCCAAAGTACAAGCGGAGCTTCTGGCAGGCAAGAACGCGGTCCTGCACCAGAACCCCATTGACCGACAGGTTGAGGAGGCCATCAGAGGCATCCAAGACGGCAACTTGGTCGTCTCCGCAAGCAACTCGCGAAAGGGCTGTCTCAGCGACGGAAGCGAGAGCTAGAGGCCAGCAGCACAGGAGGAAAACCGCGAGAGCAGGTAGAAGAGCCGAAGGAGACATCGGTGCTCACTACTGAGAATGGATTTGACCTTACAACTCACAAGGATCTCATCTATGGGAAGCGAATTAAGCCAAGAATCGGAGTCCAAGTTTGATGTCTCATCAGCTCGCCCCCCCCCCCCCCCCCCTCTCTTTCTCTGGACGGTGAGAAGAACGTCAAGACATTCTTTTTTCCCCCCGAAGCGGAACCTGCTTGCATGACATCCGCCTTTCGACAGGTCGCTTCCTGTGTCATACACCCCCATAAATCCCCAAACCCAAGAATAAACCAGTTCGAAAGGGGAAAGGGACCACCGATGCGGCCTCTGCCGTTTTAGGCCAGTCTGGCGGCCACGTGCAAAATGAAGGGGGCACTTGTTATCTCCAATATCCGGGGGGGGGCCGCCCACAACGGAAAACCACCTGGTACTATGATCAGGGGGTTCATGCTGAGGAAAAAGAAGTCCTTGGA